>NC_088861.1:12434286-12499286 GCF_963853765.1 Magallana gigas | reverse complement strand
CATTTGAGGGCTTAAAATGTCAATCTTACTGTGTACGGTCTGTGTCTAAGAAGACAATTATGGTAGAACCAAATGAATCAGTAATGGTCAAAGGGTTTACTAAGGGTATTCCTGTCAAAGAGCATATGACGGTAGTTACTGAAAACTGTAATAGTGATTCAACTTTTACGGTGTGCCCCAGAATAGTAAAGTTGTCCACTCTGACTTCAAAACCATGTGTACAAGTTAAGATATGTAACATCTCTGCAAAGCCTATTTCGATAAAAACGTGGTACTGTGCTTTGTAGTCTACAAGAGGTTAAGGTGGTAGATGACCTTATGCCCATACAAGCAACCCAACCCAATACTATACAGTGTGACCCTATAGAGTTAGGAGTCAAAGTTGATTCCAATGCACTGAGTGACAAGCAATATGAGTATGTGAAGTTCATCCTTAGGGAATATAGTCATGTATTCTCAACAGGTCCATTAGACTTGGGGAAAAACTAACTTAGTTAAGCATTCAATTGAGTTAGAGGACAATACTCCGTTTAAACAACCATACCGCCGCGTACCACCTGGTATGTATGACGAAGTGCGTCAACATATTAAAGAAATGTTAGATGCGGGAGTGATAAGAGAGTCAAATAGTAATTACTCCTCCAATGTCGTACTTTGCCGGAAATCGGACGGTTCATTGCGGTTTTGTTTAGATATGAGAATGTTGAATGCAAAAACGCGAAAAGATTGTTATATGTTGCCACGGTTCGATGACATTATTGATACCCTTTATGGCGCGAAATTTTTCAGCAAACTTGACCTAAGATCAGGCTACTGGCAGGTGGAGTTAGAAGAGAGAGACAAGCATAAAACGGCATTTTCAGTGGGTAACTTGGGCTTTTTCGAGTGTAACAGAATGAGTTTTGGTCTCACAAATGCACCAGCCACATTCCAGAGACTCATGGAAAAGTGTATGGGCGAAAAGCATTTGCGAGAATGTTTAATATTTTTGGATGATGTTTTAATCTTTTCAAATTCTTTTGAGGAACATTGTGGAAGGTTGAAAAATGTTTTTTCCAAATTGATTGAACATGGTCTCAAGCTCAAACCATCAAAATGTGAATTGTTTAAAAAGTCAGTGACTTATTTAGGACACATTATTTCAGAAAAGGGAATAGAGACAGACCCGGAGAAATTGTCAGCTGTGAAGGAGTGGCCTGCACCTAGAAACCTCAAGCAGCTGAGACAGTTTTTGGGGTTTGCCGGCTATTATCGTCGATTTGTCCCACATTTTGCCCAGATAGTTGCTCCTTTGAATGATCTTCTGAAAGGACATGGAACCAACAAGCAGATGAAGAAATACACAAACAAGGTAAAACCTGTTCCCTGGAAGTGGTCTGATAAAGAGGATGAGGCATTTAAGGCTATTAAACAGAAACTTATCCAACCTCCAATTCTTGGTTTTGCAAATTACAAACTCCCATTTACTTTGCATACAGATGCTAGTAGTGTTGGTTTAGGGGCAGTTCTTTACCAAGTGCAAGACGGTAAGACAAAGGTTATAGCATATGCCAGTAGGGGATTACGACCAAGTGAGAGGAATTATCCGGCCCACAAGTTGGAATTTCTGGCTCTCAAATGGGCGATCAGTGACAAATTTCATGATTACCTATATGGAACATCTTTCCAGGTAGTCACTGATAACAATCCTCTTACCTATGTGCTTCATAAAGCTAAGTTAGATGCAACAAGCCAAAGGTGGGTAGCTGCATTGGCAAGTTATAACTTTACTTTAACCTACAGGCCCGGTCGGCAGAATGCTGATGCGGATGGATTGTCCAGACAGCCAGAGCTGTTCTCCGATGCTGTCAAGGCCATTTGCCAGTCTGTGTTATGTGCTGTACCATACTGTCATAGTATAGGAGCTGACTCTGTAGCTAATTATGAGGAGTCTGGAGATGTTCAACACATAAGTGATATAGATTGGAGAATAGAACAGAGGAAGGACAAGGTGATAGCAAGAGTGATAGGACTTATTGAACAAGGATTTTATCCCAACAGATTTACCAATAATGTGAAGAGAGAGATTTTTCCCGTCCAGAGATTTTGTAGGGAATGGAGGAAACTTCATCTTAAAGATGGGATTTTATACAGGAACGCGAAAATTGAGGACAGAGAGGTGAATCAGTTAGTTATCCCAGAGGTGTACAGAGAAGTAGTTTTTCAGGGAATTCATAGAGATACCGGTCCTCCAGGTAAGGACAAGACTCTTTGGTTAGCTAAGCATAGGTATTTTTGGCCAGGTTTGGAAAGGGAAATTAGTCAGAAGGTAGACGATTGCCCTAGATGTATTAGGCGCAAAACCCCAGCAAAGCCTTTTGCTCTGTTGGTCCCAATTGAAAGTACACACCCTATGGAATTAGTGTGCATTGACTTTTTAAGTCTTGAGAAAAGCAAAGGGGGGACAGAGGATATATTGATCATAACTGATCATTTTACACGCTTTGCGCAGGCCATACCTTGCCGCAACCAAAGAGCCACGGTCACAGCAAAGGCATTATATGAAAATTTTTTCCTGCACAATGGTTTTCCAGAAAAACTGCATAGTGATCAAGGCAGGAACTTTGAGTCTAAGGTTATCAAGGAACTGTGTAAAATGTTAGGCATCAAAAAGACTCGCACCACTCCGTATCATCCAATGGGTAACGGATCAGCTGAAAGATTCAACCAGACCCTCCTAAAAATGTTAGGTACATTGGAACATGAACAGAAAGCAGATTGGATATCACATGTAGCTCCTTTAGTCCAAGCGTACAATGCAACAAAGAGTGACGCGACAGGTTATTCTCCACACTTTTTAATGTTTGGGTGGCACCCACGGCTTCCTATTGATTCTTTTTTAGGTATCAATCCTGATGAGGAGGAACATAAGAATCACAGCGACTATGTTGGTAAGTTACAGATGAGAATGGAAACAGCTTTCAACATAGCAGCAGCTGAAGCGAAGAAGTCTGCAGAGAAGAACAAGGAGAGGTATGATGCTAAGATACGTGAAGCAAGGTTAGAAGTGGGAGACAAAGTGTTGACCAGAAATGTGGGGTTAAAAGGAAAAAATAAATTGGCTGATAAGTGGGATGAACCAATTTATATTGTGAAAGAGAAAATTCTTGATTTGCCAGTTTATAAAGTAAAAACAGAGGGCTGTAGAATGCGGACATTGCATAGGAACATGTTGTTACCCTGTCCCAATCTTTCAAAGGGGAAGCAGCCCCAGCCTAAAGAAAAGCATGACAGAGTGAGATCTAAAGGCACATCTGATGGTTCATTGATTGAAGAGCGGATGTCTTCTAATTCATCAGATTCTGATTCTGATGTGGCTATTATGAGATATGTTACTCGTACGACTGATAGGAACAATGATTCAGAGGATGTGGGTTCAATTTTTTCTGAGGAAGAAAGTTCTTTAACCAAAAATATATCTTTTCCTTTACAGAATGTTAACCAGTCACATCCGAGTGATCTTACAGAAGTGGATGAGTTTGCTGAACAGAATTTTAGTCATCCAGCCTCCATCGATCCTATGGAAGCAAATAAGATAGCAGAACAGAATTTTAGCCTTCCAACCCATATGGATTTGACAGAATTGAAGGACATGGCTAAGGAAGAAAACGAAGAGAATGAAGAGACGAAAACTACAAGGGAAAAGAATCCGCCTCTTAGACGATCAGGCAGAGAAAAGAGGAGACCAGATTGGTATGGGAATTGGACAGACAAGTAGTGAATAGAATGTTTTTATGTGGAAAAGACAAAGTGAAAGTGAATGATTTGATATTTTATCCATCTTTTATATTAATTGTCATAATTGTTGTCATATGGTTGTGTTTATAATTGAGGGGTAATAAACTGAATTTGTACCTAATCCATACTGAATGTTGTTTAACTGAATCCCCAATGTACAATATGCAAATTAAGCAACCTTAGGCAGTAATGCTATTTGAAAATTGCTGTTGATGTGAGAATTGATCGGTTTCAAATGTAAAGTTGTCATGGGTGCATTGTGCATTTCTTGATCCATTTGTTGTTGATCATGGATGTTGGTCATCTGGGGAAAGTCTCAGTTAGAGGAATTGGTTTGGATTAAGGTTTATGTATATGTTTGTAAATAGTGATTATTTGTTCTGATGATGGGTTTTATATATCAAGCTGGTGGTTATCTTGAGTGAAGTTCCCTGATATTTAGTGTTTGTGCTATGGTGGTTATGATTGCTTGGTGATCAATAGAATTTTATTAATAAATAAATTGTTTATTTCAGACCATGTCAGGAGCCATTTAAACAAAAGGGGGGAATATGTAACCAGTGTAAGTAATTAATATATAATGTTTGTCTATTTGTAAACGTAATTGTTTCTGTGTGCATGTGTGTGTGTTTTATTTACATCTCCAGGTGAGATTGTCCACGTGTAATTGTTTATTTTTATTTGACCATTCGACTACCCGTTTGACCTGTCTGACAACATTCTAAATTTAACTTCTACTAACCAATATTCCCGCCTAACTAACCAGGCCCGCGCACACTTTGTCTTGCCTTGAGAGGGGACAGACCTGTATGAAGATTAAGCGCAAGCTTTGTCTGCGATTAGCTGCCGGTGTCTGGTAATTCTTGTGTAATTTATTACTTATAAATATATTCTATGGTTATAATTTAACAATTCCATGCTATATATTAAATAATCTTTATCCAAGTTATTGTACCGTATTCTGAGATAATTGTCAAATGAGTCAATGTTGTATGTTTCAGGTTTTTCGTATATATTGAATAAATACATTGTATGACCCTCACTGGTGTTCTGTCTACTGCCTGGGTTACATATGTATTTTAAAAAAATAAGCCCGAGCTTACAGCACTATTTCAATCTATCATGCCCTTACCATTAGGCACATAACAGAATAGAGGGTTCAGCCCCCCCCCCTCCCCCCACTTGTTTTCGCAGGACACATAATTGTTCCGTAATGTACGTTTGAAAGATTGAGAAGTTGGAGCCAAAGGCATACTAACTATAGTTTACAATCGTTAAACCTAGTTTATCGACTGTGAAACTATGATTAGCTCATTCTTAGCCGGGCTCTGCTGAAAGCAGAGTACTGGATGTAGGCAGGCAAGTCGCCAATGCTACTATAAATAGCACATTTTCAAAAGTAAACAAAAAACCGAACAGCATCAAAGTAAAACCTTCCGCTATACCAAATAGTTACACGAAGAGCCATGTTTTGTAAAAAAAAAAAAAAAAAGTGTTGGGTTTTTTGTTTGTTTGTTTTTTATTTTCGAGAGAATTGTCTATCTTTATAGTTTTCTTATCAATTACGTGTTTTAAAAACAAGACTATGCATTTTGGACACATACAATGCGCATGAATTTCTATGAACTACTTTGCTGCGCATTGAAGAAATGGGGATTGAATTTATAACGCTTGTTGCAAAATTCAAGGCAGCAACTGTTGAATGTTTTTCTATTAGACAGACATATTTTTGTTAAAAACCGCTTACAACATTTGGTCGCTCTCTGACGCTTTGTCGATATTAAAAGCATGATTAAGAGAGAGAGAGAGAGAGAGAGAGAGAGAGAGAGAGAGAGAGAGAGAGAGAGAGAGAGATTTTCAGTCCTTACTATAAAGACACATCAAAAGAGCCCGGCTTTCAGTACTCCAGTACTTTGATTGTGAATTTGGTGTGCCATAGACATACGGACGTATGTAATCAATATCAAATATAAAAAATTAGATACTCTTAATATGTAAATGTCTGCTAAAAGGCTGTGTGATTCGTACAATGTGTGTGTATGTCTGTGTCTGTGCTTGTCCACCCCTGGCTAGCAGTTTACTGTGAAGGAGTAAGCAATTCTGTAAGTCTTACTTGCTAAGTATAGCCTCTCCATAGTTAGACCTATGTGGCCCAGATATGGGATCCTCCTCGAGGTAGCAGATGGAAATTGGGTACCTAACGGCCCCAAGCAGAACTACATGGTCTTAGAGGAAACTAGGCCACTAAATGCACGGCGTGTATGGCCTACCGGCGAGTGGATATGCCCTGGTGCCTGTAATCCTAGTTCCCAACTATGGGTTAAATAGTTCCACTGCCTTGTGGGAGGCTTGGGAAAGTCAAAGGCAACGGAAGAAAATCTAAGAAAGGAAAACTCGGATACAAACCTGGAGAGAGTGGCTTCATGAGTTGTGGCAGGCAACCATTCTAGAGGAAGGTAACCTTGAAAGCAAATCTCTGGTCCAACAGGTTGGAGGTTTGGCAAGGGGCTTAACTCCCCTTCCTGTGAATCATTATTGATTACGGAAACAAGGACTAAAAATATATCTACTAGCATCGCGTCTTAAGCATACCAGCAGAATTCTGCATGCTTGACTGTGAACAGTGAAATCCGACAGGAAGCTATCCACACAAGAAGTACATGTATGCTGAACACAAGATCCAAAATGAGAGTCGGTTTCTGGAACGTACGCACCATGTATGAAACAGGAAAAAATTAAGGGTCAAGTACTAGAGTAAGAGATGAAGGAAAACCGGCTGCATGTACTAGGCATATGTGAATGTCGATGGACGGACTTCGGGAAGAGTGTTACCAGTACAGGTGAAGTAATTGTATACTCTGGAAAAAGAGACAACCAATATCACGAGGAGTATCAATCATCCTAAGTAAGACAGCAGCTCAGGCACTAGTAGAATACCATCCTACTAATGAAAGAATTATCGAGTCAGATTAAAAAAAACCTGTAGAGACATCTACAATACAGGTGTATGCCCCTACAAATGATGCAGAGAATGAGATTAAACAAGAATTCTACGAGGCTCTAAAAGATGAACTCCAAAAAGTTCCAAAGCAAGATCTAACAATCTTAATGCGATATCTCAATGCAAATGTTGGAAGTGAAAATGCAGGCTATGAAAGAGTTATGGGAAGGCATGGCTGTGGAAGTATGAATGAGAACGGAGAATGCTTCACAGAATTTTCTGGAAACAATTTGGTCATTGGTGAAAAACTGTTTCAGCGTAGGAGATACACAAATTAACATGGGCGTCACATATACATACATGGAGGGAAAGATAAAAACCAAATAGACCACATTGCCATCAATGGAAAATGTCTTTACAAGATGTACGAGTGAAGCGCGGGGCTGATGTTGGGAGCGATCACCATCTTGTTACTGCTAACATAAAACTCAAGCTGATGAAGCATCATTAGGCGAATAGATACAGGAAAGATTAAGGTCAACAAAGTGAGACAAGACTTTAGACTAGAATTCAAGAACAGATTTCAGGTCTTGCAATATTATGGGGATGAAAATGGGGAAGTGGTTGACGAGCAATGGAGTAAAATCTGCAAATTGTTCAGCGAAGCAAGCAGGAAGACCTCAGGTTTTTAAAGACAGGTACGTATACACAAAGATTGGATTACAACAGATACCTGGAAAATCATTGATAAAAGGAAAGTTCTTAAAGCCAAGTTGTGTAACACCCACTCAGAGAGAATAAAAGAGAGACTGAAAGAGCAATACTCCAGTTGTAACAGAGATGTAAAGAAAGCAACAAAGAAAGACCGAAAAAGCTTTTTAGCTCACCTGAGCTGAAAGCTCAAGTGAGCTATTCTGATCACATTTTGTCCGTCGTCCGTCCGTCCGTCTGTCCGTCTGTAAAATTTTTACATTTTGAACTTCTTCTCTAAAACTGCTTATCCAATTTCAACCAAATTTGGCACAAAGCATCCTTATGGGAGGGCGAATATAAATTGCAAAAATAAAAGTCCGATCTGTATTCAAAGCGGAGAAAACCTTGAAACTGTAGAAAAAGGGGGTGCATTTTAAAAAATCTTCTTCTCAAGAACTACCGAGGCAAATTCAACGTAGTTTAGCATAAATTATCCTTATGGGAAGGAAAATATAAATTGCAAAAATTAAGGGGTAATTTTGTTTCAAATCTAAGTTATTACGAAAATGATAATAAAGGAAAGGCGTGTTTCAATCAGTTTAATAGCTTCGGGCTCGGTATCCGGTAAAATGGGTAGGCAAGACTTGGCCTGGGCAAAACAAAAGATTGGCAGTTATTAATCTGCCAATCTCATTAAAATGTCAGGATATTTGATGGACTAGTATATTTGTATTCGCTGTAGATATTGCTGCAAAATAATGCGTATTTGGAATTGACGATTGCCGATTTGCCCCGGCATTTATTCTGCCACGGCCCGGGTTTGCAAACCCATTTTAACAAGACTCGTATTCCATACCTCTAAAACGAGGTTCTTTGTTTAAAGCAGCCATGACATTATACGAAAAAGGGTCGATCTGACGATGATGAATTTGCTTGTTGTGCAACAGTTCGCGTATGAAGGGAAATTTTGAAACATGAAAAATATATTGGTGCCGATTTTGTGAAGTAAATTGAGGCTAAATATTTCAATGCGTTGACAGTTTTCACACATGACGTTGGTGTTAGCCTGTTCTGATTTTCGTTTCGTTTTCATTATTTATGCTTTGTAACCTGGAAACTATCGTCTGTATTTCGTGATTTTTACGTATCAAAATCAAACAGAGACTTCGGTAAATCAAACAGTTACGTTAACTGTTTACCTGCGCAAATTAAGCAAAATCTGATGTAGGGGTACTGAAATACAATTCATTCTATCGGTAATTCGGCATTATCTTTTGCGTAATGGTAGATTATTGCAATAGGTTTTGTTGAGATGCTCGGCATTTTCTCTAGTTTATTCAGTTTAAATAGAGTTTGATATCGCTGACGGAAATATGTAGGTATATACATGTATATATATATGATTCATTTCGAAAAAATAAATTGTGTTCTTTATTTGTTTTACATGTAGTGCATGTTTCTTGTGTTTAATTGTTTACAATTTCTATTTACTAACCATATTTGAGTGTTAAGCTTCGAATTATAAGCAAGATACAGAGATTTGCTCACAATTCTATGTTTGTACACAGATCTTAAAAGCTAAAGATTAAAAAAGTTAAAAAAAAAATTGTCAATATTTATTACGAAAATTTTCAAAATCTGTTCTTCGAGAAACCAACTTATTGAATTGTAAACTTAACCTTTTCAGCTCACCTGAGGATGGGGTCACAATGGGGGGTCGAAGTTTAACAAATGAATATATAGAGTAAATCTTTAGAAATCTTCTTCTCAGAAACTAATTGGCCAGGAAAGCTGAAACTTGTGTGGAAGCATCCTCAGGTAGTGTAGATTCAAAGATGTGAAAATCATGACCCCTGGGGGTAGGTTTGGGCCACAATGGAGGGTCGAAGTTTAACATATGAATATAAAAAGTAAATCTTTAAAAATCTTCTTCTCAGAAACTAATCGGCCAGGAAAGCTGACACTTGTGTGTATGCATCCTTATGTAGTGAAGATTCAAATTTGTGAAAATCATGACCCCCGGGGGTAGGGTGGGGCCACAATGGGGGATTGACGTTTTACATAGGAATATATAGAGTAAATCTTTAAAAATATTCTTCTCAGAAACTAATCAGCCAGGAAAGCTGACACTTGTGTGGATGCATCCTCTGGTAGTGTAAATTCAAAGTTGGGAAAATCATGACCCCCAGGGGTAGGGTGGGGCCACAATGGGGAATCGAAGTTTAACATTTGAATATATAGAGTAAATCTTTAAAATTTTCTTCTCAGAAACTAATTCGCCGGCAAAGCTGGAACTTGTGTGGAAGCATCCTCAGGTAGTGTAGATTCAAAGTTGTGAAAATCATGACCCCTGGGGGTAGGTTGGGGCTACAATGGGGGATCGAAGTTTAACATATGATTATATACAGTAAATCTTTAAAAATCTTCTTCTCAGAAACTAATTAGCCAGGAAAGCTAAAACTTGTGGGGAAGCATCCTCAGGTAGCGTAGATTCAAATTTGTGAAAATCATTACCCCTGGGGGTAGGTTTGGGCCACAATGGGAGGTCGATGTTTTACATAGGAATAAACAGAGTTATTCTTTAAAAATCTTCTTCTCGGAAACTAATCAGCCAGGAAAGCTTAAACTTGTGTGAAAGCATCCTCAGGTAGTGTAGATTCAAAGTTGTGAAAATCATGACCCCTGGGGGTAGGTTGGGGCTACAATGGGGGATCGAAGTTTAACATATGATTATATACAGTAAATCTTTAAAAATCTTCTTCTCAGAAACTAATTAGCCAGGAAAGCTAAAACTTGTGGGGAAGCATCCTCAGGTAGCGTAGATTCAAATTTGTGAAAATCATGACCCCTGGGGGTAGGTTTGGGCCACAATGGAGGGTCGAAGTTTAACATATGAATATAAAAAGTAAATCTTTAAAAATCTTCTTCTCAGAAACTAATCGGCCAGGAAAGCTGACACTTGTGTGTATGCATCCTTATGTAGTGAAGATTCAAATTTGTGAAAATCATGACCCCCGGGGGTAGGGTGGGGCCACAATGGGGGATTGACGTTTTACATAGGAATATATAGAGTAAATCTTTAAAAATATTCTTCTCAGAAACTAATCAGCCAGGAAAGCTGACACTTGTGTGGATGCATCCTCTGGTAGTGTAAATTCAAAGTTGGGAAAATCATGACCCCCAGGGGTAGGGTGGGGCCACAATGGGGAATCGAAGTTTAACATTTGAATATATAGAGTAAATCTTTAAAATTTTCTTCTCAGAAACTAATTAGCCGGCAAAGCTGGAACTTGTGTGGAAGCATCCTCAGGTAGTGTAGATTCAAAGTTGTGAAAATCATGACCCCTGGGGGTAGGTTGGGGCTACAATGGGGGATCGAAGTTTAACATATGATTATATACAGTAAATCTTTAAAAATCTTCTTCTCAGAAACTAATTAGCCAGGAAAGCTAAAACTTGTGGGGAAGCATCCTCAGGTAGCGTAGATTCAAATTTGTGAAAATCATTACCCCTGGGGGTAGGTTTGGGCCACAATGGGAGGTCGATGTTTTACATAGGAATAAACAGAGTTATTCTTTAAAAATCTTCTTCTCGGAAACTAATCAGCCAGGAAAGCTTAAACTTGTGTGAAAGCATCCTCAGGTAGTGTAGATTCAAAGTTGTGAAAATCATGACCCCTGGGGGTAGGTTGGGGCTACAATGGGGGATCGAAGTTTAACATATGATTATATACAGTAAATCTTTA
Source organism: Magallana gigas (assembly GCF_963853765.1). Lineage (NCBI taxonomy): Eukaryota > Metazoa > Mollusca > Bivalvia > Ostreida > Ostreidae > Magallana > Magallana gigas. The sequence continues at coordinate 12,488,130 of NC_088861.1, read as the reverse complement.
AAAATCTTCTTCTCAGAAACTAATTAGCCAGGAAAGCTAAAACTTGTGGGGAAGCATCCTCAGGTAGCGTAGATTCAAATTTGTGAAAATCATGACCCCTGGGGGTAGGTTTGGGCCACAATGGGAGGTCGATGTTTTACATAGGAATAAACAGAGTTATTCTTTAAAAATCTTCTTCTCGGAAACTAATCAGCCAGGAAAGCTGAAACTTGTGTGAGAGCATCCTCAGGTAGTGTAGATTCAAAGTTGTGAAAATAATGATCCCCAGGGGAAGGGTGGGGCCACAATGGGGGGGGGGGGTCAAAGTTTAACAAAGGAATATAAAGGGTAAATCTTTAAAAATCTTCTCAGAAACTAATTAGCCAGATGATTCTTTATAATTGTTAAGACTTTGGCCCCAGGACAATTCTTTTGCCTCACGAGAAGGTTCAGAGTTTGATGTACGTTTATATCCCATATATAAACTATTGTTAGGGATCTTTTTAGGGCTGCAATACTCAACATATGATATGACTATAAAATCATCCTGTTAGAAAAGGGACTAATAATTATAAACATAAGAATATCCAGGGGAAAATGGATTTTATTTATACAGGATTTACATGAATTATTGTACATTGTCCAGAAAGTTTGTATTATGACTCCATTGAGCTGATTTTATCATACCTATTGTTCCTCAGTTGAGCGATGTGGCCCATGGGCCTCTTGTTAGAGGATATAGTGAGAGAAGCTGAGAAAGCTGCTACTGAACAACGAATAGGAGATTTATATCAGATTGCTAAAAAACTGAGTGGAAAGAGGAGAAAAACAATCATGCCTGTAAAGGACAAGCAAGGCAACCTCAGTGCATCTGAAAAAAGAGCAAGATGAAAGATTGAGAGAGCATTTGCGTCTTGAACCGTCCAGAGCCAAATGAGCAGGCACACATACCGGAAGCTGATGCTGATTTAGAGATTGATACAGAGGAACCATCAAAAACTGAAATATGCAATCTGGGGATGACCAACTACCAGCAGAGTTATTCAAAGCAGATCCAAACCTAGCAGCTGACTTTTACACCCATTATTCACTAAGATCTGGAATAATAATACTATACCTACAACATGGTCAAGGGAAAAATCATCAAACTGCATATGAAAGGAGATCTAAACCACTGCAATAACTGGAGAGGCATCACCTTACTGTCAATACCTATAGGAAGATATTTAGCAGAATAATAATTGACAGAAAGAAATTTATTCACTTACTATTATAATAGTAGTATTTTTAATATATACACAAAGGAAGTTACATTCATTGTTTTGATAACTAAAGTCTGTCCCAAGATATTAGGCCTAATGCTGCATATTTATCGATGAAAGAGAAAATTCCCAAGATAACTTCATTCACACATTATCATTTTTCCCTTGTAAAAAGTCACAGGAACGAAAACAGATTTCCTATACGGAGATTTATAATGGACATTTTTTCTCAATTCGGAAGTACATGTACTCGTGGCACCTCGCGCAATTTTTCAACTTTGTAGACGGGCGTCTTCATCTCTTTAGCAATAGAAAAACCCCATAGACGTTTTATTTTTAGCCATGTATTGATACCTGACAAGCTAGAGGGGACGTTTCAAAGGGGAAATTTTGGGATGTTTTCATACTATTGAATGAACATCGTCTGAACCAAGAGGTATTTATAAATATCGAATAATGTAAGGAAATATGCGGCAAAAATATCTTGGGACAGACTATAGTACATGTACCGGCCAGAAAATTACTAATACATGTATTCAAATGTCTTTGGCTAAAATGTAAATCTTCACCGGTTTATATAAGCCATGCGTGATCATAATAAAAAATTTTCACTTCAATTTTGAATTTAATAATCGTTAAAAAATCGTTTTGTTGAATAAACTATTTATATGTACTTTCGAGATAGATTACAACTTATTTCTTGTTCAACATGTACGTGTATATGGTTGCGTGTGTGCATGTAACGTTAAATTATACAAAAAGCGCGTGCTTATGTATTTCTTGAATGACAAGAGTATCAAACGTAACTTACACTCAAAGAATGAACATGTGTTGCTTAATAAAGGGGCATAGTCACGATTTTTGTCAAAACTTATTTTTTCGATTTTAATTTTTATAATGCTTCAGTAAGGCATTTTCGATAGGCAACCAAAATTTGAGTGTCATTTGACGAGTCATAAGCGAGTTACAGAGCTTACAATTCTTCGCTATGTAAACAAAGCGTTTGTTTACATTTTGAATGTTAAAGTGAAAATTCCAGTTTTAGACCTAAAATGAATGTTAGTCGTTCGAAACGGTTTATTTATGTTTAAAATGAAGAATAAGATACTAGTAGACAAACCAGCTTTAAAAAGATATTTTTTACTGGTATATTGAACCTATGTAAACCAAAACAGGGCACGAGCCTTGTTTAAATGACGAAGAATTATAAGCCCTGTATCTTGCTTAAAACTCAACGACTGGCACCCTAATTTCATTTGATTACTAGAAATGCATTTCTAACGCATTGCAAATAATAAAAAAATAAAAATAAAACTTGAACAAAATCGTGACCATACCCCTTTATATGACTATTTGTTTGTATGCCAAAAGCTGCACATCCTTATAAATATTTTCTTTACCCATAATAGCCCTTATTTTAATTTCTTTTCCTTTGTTTTGGATCAATTATTATCGATCACTTAAATATATCTAAGAAAATGTATGTTTAAAAAAAAAAAATTAAAATTACTGGTTTTAGGCCTAAAGTTTTACCAACACCGAAATACTTTTCGTTTTGAGAAGTCGAACCGACATGTGATCAGTGAAACTATTTCATGATTGATTGCTCGTTAAAAAAAATCATCATGCGATTTAATATTTCATATTATATTAATGTTTTTAATTTACACATAATTTAACAGAATATTCCTATCGTTCTTTCTATGTCATTTATAACAATTTTTAAAAATAATTAAATACATGTCAAAAATCTGCGTATTTTGATACGAGTAATCGGTTAATCCGTCGGGACGAATTGCGATTAGCATTTCTGCAATCGATTGCCATCCCTACTTAACAATGAAATAAGACTGGACTCTCTCTCTCTCTCTCTTTTTATGTATATATATATATATATATATATATATATATATATATATATATATATATATATATATATATATATATATATTATACAAATATTGACTGGGGTTGAGGGCAACATTGATTATATTAGCCCCCGAGGGACGAAATATTGCCCGACGCAAAGCGGAGGGCAATATTTTCGTCCCAAGGGGGCTAATATAATCAATGTTGCCCGAAAACACAGTCAACATTTGTTTTGTTATTTGAAGAAACAAACCAAAATTTAAGAAAGTAATTGAAAACGGATCGCCGTAATTTTCTCAGCTCAACAAAGAATTCACGAATTCAATTTTGTGCAAAGTTCATTTCCAAAATATCCTCAGCATCAAACGGTCACTGGTGATATTCCGCCGACCGTAAGAATTAACATACAGATGTTCTACCTAATTTTACTTCACACTAATATTCGCAAATCCTTACATCCGTATCGATAGCAAACCGTCGCATTGCGCGTCCGTTGTTTACTTGCCTTGACTGACTGTCTATTATGACGTCACCTTGTTTTTGGAGTCGCGAAGAGTTATTTACGTCATAGTTTACGAATCCTCAAATCAGAGGCGATTATTTGAAATAGAGGGAATGTTCTCTAGATATTATTCCTAGCCGGTCAATATCAAAAAAATATTGACCGGTCAATATTTTTCGGACGAGCTAATATTACATTTATTGACTATTCATCTATATAGAGTTATATAGTGAGAATATACTACTGAATATAACAAATATATATATATATATATATATATATATATATATATATATATATATATATATATATATATATATATATATATATCTATATCTATATATCTATATCTATATCTATATATATATATATATATATATATATACAAACACACCGTGTGAGTGTGTGTGTACGTGCAAGCGTGTGATTTTAATGATCAAGTCCACAAGTATAATATACATCTGACAGCAAAAGATATCTTTAAAAAAACCACGATTACAGGTTCAATAAACAATTTATATTTAGATTATAATGTACATTCAAATACTATAAACAATATTAATGTACACGAAGATTCAGAAAAGGGAAAATAGAAACTATGATAATTATAAAAAAAAAAGACGGACTTTACCAGAACTGAACAATTCAAAATTTTATTAGAGTAAACAGTAAAGACTTTTTTTTGTTAATAGATATAATATAAGTAATTTATTTATTTATATTTACATACATCAAGTATGATTTCCTGCAGTTCTTACGAAAATTGATTGTAATACATAGCTCTGTAGAAAATGACAGGACTGAGTTTATCGATTGGTCAATACGTTTAGCAACCTAGGAAAATTGTGGACTGCACGAAATGATCATGATGATGTCAGACTCAAATTCCCACGAGAGATGATTCGGCTGTTTCTGTTAGCTAACGTACTCACGGACATTAACATTAATTTTGTTATTTGACTTACTTTTAATAATCAATTTATTAATTTGCTAAAGAAAGATGAACATATTATAAGCAATAAATGCTTTCTTTGATGATTTATGCGGGATATGAAGGTAGCGATCATTGCAGAATTTTTTTTTTTTTTTTTTTTTTTTTTTAATTTTTTTTTACAAAATCCGCTGACGCTAGATAAGCATTTTATTGTTTAAATAACGCAGCATACATTTGTTCTTAAAATAAAAAGCTGACTCTCAATTTCTAACATAAAATTTTATTTTACTTGTACCTATATATACAGTACATATACATAATTACATAATGTAAATGTAAAAAAGAAAAAAGAAAAAAAAAAAAAAAAAAAAAAAAGGTTATCACATGCACATTGATATGGAATGTTTTTGTATATGTTAATTGGTCAAACAAGGGAACAAAAAATTACATTTGCAACAATAAGTAGGTTTGCTTTTATTACTGTGTTTAATTTAATTGTGATTTGAACAATTTAACCCAACATTTTGTATTTTTTTTGTTCATGCTGCACAAATTTTTTTTGGCATTAATGTTATTAAGTGATAATTTAATTACCTTCCTTATTATTTGAATTATAAACACCTAGTAAATAAAGTATCATACAAGGATACATTTCATCACTTATCACAAACTTAATGAGTAACACTAAAACAAAAACTGTTTTTAAAAAGGAATTTTATTGACAAAAACTAGGGAATATTCAAGGTACCAGTAATAACATCATTTGATATGTTTGTTTGTATTGATATGTTGAGATATGGTACATGTATATTGATTTCATATTAAAGCTTTGTAGTTATAACTGCCAGTCTACATTCAAATGTAAATGATGTTTAAAATGTTATAAAAAAGATAAATGTTTATGTTAAAATGTTTTTTAAAAAATCAGATCCATTGAACAACAAGTTATAAATTCAATTCTTCATAATTGCTAAACAATTATATATTTTACCTAAAACAAAAAAAATTCCTCTCCTCATTCCAATTATCTCTATTGTTCTCTCTTCTACATAAAAAGATATATGGACAATCATTATAAAAATACAATGAATATAAAATGTCATCTAAAAGACAGCGAGAATGATGCTATAGATATTCATAATAAAAACATTAGTGATAATGTAACCATGCATGAATAAATTGTAGAAAACATACATAATAATAACAACGTTAATATAAACTTGATCAAAAGTCAAGGGGTCAAGAAAAAACCATTCACTTTAACATTTTAATATCTCTCTCTCTCCTTTTTCTCTCTCTCCTTTCTCTCTCTCTCTCTCTCTCTCTCTCTCTCTCTGGTTTGTTTAAAATATTTGCATAATAGAAGAAAAAAAAAATAACAAACATAAAAAAGCATACACAATTACAATAATAACTAGACACGATCTCGTTGCGAGCAACGAGGAGGTCTTCCGTCTGATTTTAGAATTTGAGATACATTTTCGATCTTGATTTTGCTATTTAACAGCTAAACATGATTTAGAATAGAAAAACGGGGTCTACATTCTAAGGGCCAGATACTATTTTGTTTCAGGTATAAGAGCTTTGTTCAACTAGTGTTTAGAAATTCGTCACCGTTCTTGAGATATCTGAGAAAAAAAAGTTTTATGGATCAGTCCCTTACCTCCTTATTGGAGCCGCTGAACCAAATTTTGAAGGTTGCATTTTGTAAAGTACATCATTTTGAGCATCTTTTCTTCTACACTGCATTTCAAAATATTTTCATTTTTGAGATATAGCTGGTTTATGGACTCATGACCCCTAAAAGATCCTTATTCCATAACACATGAATACATCATTACATTACTTGGATACCGAACTGTAAGATAAACATATTTGCTTCTATATATATTTTTTTTATATCAAATAAAAGGTCATTTAAATCTCAACACATTTTGTTCAACAACTGTTTAGAAATTCGTTACTGTTTTTGAGAGATATGGGAAAGAACGTTTAAGGGGCTGATCCTTTAACTCCTTATAGGGGCCGTTTAACGAAATTTTGAAAATTGCATATTATTTAGTACACCATTCTAAGTATCTTTTCTTCTTTACTGCATTTCAAAATATTTTTCCTTTCTGAGATATTGTTGATCAAATTTCTATAATTTTGGCCACTAAAACCCCCTTATTATGTAACACATAATAAAATCATTACATTACTTGGATACATAATTGTAAGATAAACATATTTGCTTCTATAACCGTTCACAACAAATCCTCAGTAAAGGGCTACAGATAAAAGACTTTAGAGCCCTTTGGTCCCCTAATTTTAGGGGCCAGCATCTTTTTCTCGATATCAAATAAAAGGTCATTTAAATCTCAACACATTATGTTCAACAACTGTTTAGAAATTCGTTACCGTTCTTGAGATATATGGGAAAGAACGTTTAAGGGCTGATCCCTAAACTCCTTATAGGGGCATTTTAACGAAATTTTGAAAATTGCATATGATTTGATACACCATTCTGAGCATCTTTTCTTCTATACTGCATTTCAAAATATTTTCCCTTTCTGAGGTATATGTGAACAAAATTCTGGACTATTGGCCCTTAAAAAACCCTAATTACGTAACACATGATAAAATCATTACATTGCTTGGATACATAACTGTGAGATAATCATATTTGCTTCTATAATTGTTCAAAAAATATCCCCCAGTAAAGGGCTACAAATAAAAGACTTTAGAGCCCTTTGGTCCCCTAATTTTAGGGGCCAGCCCCTTTTTCTTGATATCAAATAAAAGGTCATTTAAATCTCAATATATTTTGTTCAACAACTGTTTAGAAATTCATTACCGTTCTTGAGATATATTGGAAAGAACATTTTAGGGGCCGATCCCTTAACTCCTTATAGGGGCCGTTTAACGAAATTTTGAAAATTGCATATGATTTAATTCATCATTCTGAGCATCTTTTCTTCTATACTGCATTTCAAAATATTTTTCCTTTCTGAGATATTGGTGATCAAAATTCTGGACTGTTGGCCCCTAAAAACCCCTAATTACGTAACACATGATAAAATCATTACATTGCTTGGATACATAACTGTAAAATAAACATATTTGCTTCTATAACTGTTCACAAAATACCCCTCAGTAAAGGGCTACAGATGAAAGACTTTAGAGCCCTTTAGTCCCCTTATGTTAGGGGCCAGCCCCTTTTTCTCGATATAAAATGACAAGTCTTGTAAATATAAACTTTTTTTGCATTACATGTGTTAACAAAATATTTTTCAGAAAAGAGATAAACTAAGAAAACCATGAAAAATTACGACGTCTTTTTGGTCTCAATTTTCGGGACCGGGCGAGCTTTAACGCCTTTTGAGCATGACAAATATGAATGCCAAATTGCACATCTACAATCTCTTGTCTACAATCCCTGAAAGTTTGAACTCAATATCTTTTACCGTTTAGGAGGAGATCCCTGGACAAGCCGACCCTCTGAAAATCGCTAAAACGTCATTTTCTCAAGAACGGAAATGACGTCATCAAAATAAAAAATGTATATTAAGTTCGGACTAATATTTATTTGATTTGAAAGTTTTACGAAAATCGGTTCAGCCATTTCCGAAAAATCGCCTGCACAAATTTTGTAAGAAAAAAAAAATAATAATAGGGAAAAAGAAACCGAACGAAAACAATAAGGTCTTCCGTTGGAAAACGGAAGACCTTAACTAGATTCGATCTCGTTGCGAGCAACGAGTGGGTCTTCCGTTCAATTTTTGAATAGATTAGATCAAACTTATCAATTCAAAGATAAAACCGTAGATCTAAGCGGAAAATAGTAAAAAAAATTTTGCGGCACTCGAGGCTTGAACCCGGGTCGCCTTCGCCATGTCCACGACTCTATCGACTGAGCTACTCGGACTCTCGCTTCAGAACTTTGACGCTTAATTTCTCGAGAATGCCTCAATCGATTTTAAAACAAATTACATATTCTGAATCAGTGAAAGGGTCACTATAAGGTTTAAAAATTTCAGAGAAAAATATTAAAAAATAAAAAAGTCGAAAAATTCAATTTTTCGAATTTCCTTCCGGTGACGACCAGAAGTGACGGCGGACATTCTCTATACCGAGGTACACCAGAAAAACGGTAGTGCTATCATCTCTGAAAATTTCAGCTCTATATCTTCACTCGCTTTTGAGAAACGTGACAGACAAAATTGACTTTTAAAAATCGTAAAACGGCGATAACTTCCGACCGGAAGTAAATTTTGAAAAAATGTCACGGGGGTACAAACTTCAGATGACGAGGCATCATCAGTAAAAATTTGACGGAAATCGAATCAGCCATTTCCGAGAAATCGCCTGCACAAAATATGTAAGGAAAAAAAGAATAATAATAATAATAGAATTGAAAAAGAAACCGAAGAATAATAGAAGGGTCTTCCGCTGAAGACGGAAGACCCTAATAATTCCAAAGACTGGAGATGTCGAGTCTACAATTGCAAATATATCTGAATTATTGTTTTGCTGTATACATATGTATTTAATGTTGGGTACCTCAGAATTAATATACAAGTCTGTAAAAATGACATTGGCTATGTTATGCAACAACATACAATGTTACAACAAAAATTTCATTAAAAAAATTAAATCTTTATCCATTGTCATATCTTTCTGATAAAGTAATCTTTAAAATTAATTAAAAAAAAAACACAAGTCGAGTTAATTCCTATTACATGTACTAGATTGATCGATTTACAGGGTTTGATTAAAAAAATAAAAATTAGGCAATAAATGAACTTTGTTCTAAATACTCACCAACAGTTTGTGGTACTGGTATTGGACTGGTGACATCACGCTTAAGATTCTTGCACTCTTCCTTTCCTTAATAAAATAAATCCAGACCTCAATTTAGCATAATCTAATCTTCTTTCAAATGTCATGCAAATATTTGTTAATTTTTTCACACTTGCTTATGCAATGAACAATATATTTTCAATAAAGGGTCATTTTTTCAAATCATCTACAACTTTTTAAATACAAGTGATTAATTATAAAATATAAAGATATAGGAAATTGCCAGGCTTGGGGTAATGCTAAATGTAATGGTAATGCATTGCAATGCATTACATGTTTTCAAAGTAATGCTAGTAATGTGTAATGCCTCAAAATTAGCATTACAAGTAATGCTTATGTAATGCATTACTTTCCAAAATCTAGTGTAATGCTGGCATTACATGGCATTACTTTGCATTACTATGCATATTTATGCATGTTCACTTTAAAAAATGTGATGAATAAATGAATAGTTGAAATTGAATTTGATTAAATTTATTTTTTAAGAAGAGAGAAATAATTCTAATTAAAAAAAAAAATTTTTAATTGTACATGTTTTATTAAAAAAGGTTTTTTAAAATTCATTTTTGAATTGTTTATATTACTAAAGATAACAGCACAATTTCATAACATTTTTAAGAGTGTTGTTATTAAGAGTTTTTGATCATTTGAACAATTTACTCCAATTAGTTTGCACTTCAATAAGAAATGTGTCAACAACACACTATGCCCCCAGGATAATCTAAGTATCAAAACAATCTATTGTTATAAGAAGTGCTAAACACCCCAATCCCCTTCCCTTCGCTATGTCACAATAAAATAGGAGACAGACATGCACCTTTAAAAGCAAAATGAATGCACTGTCCATCCATGATGAAAATCAATATCACTTCCAATATTATAACCCATTTGAAAATAATCTTACTTATTTTCTCTCTCTTTCTCTCTGTCTCTTTGTCTGTCTCTCTCTCTTGTATATTAATTACACTGTACATTAGTTTGGACTGATAGAAAATACAAGATTTATGTATTTAATCTATTATTGCACTCAATATATCCTAAGATAAAGATCGTCAAACAGTATTTTCCAGCCCAAGCTTTGACTGCTCCTGCAAAACATTTATTTAGTATAGCCCAGAAGATGGATGCATTTAAAAGATGAACCCTTTGAAACTTCGATTATAAGTGCAACAGCAATCTTTTGTCTTAAAGTGTCCTCCGTAAAAAGAAATACGATTAAAATATATTAAGAAATATAACTGGGAAAAATCATCTGTTTATAAATTAATAAAATTAAGTGTCCAAAATTATAAAGATTTGTGTAATCTGGGGATATATCTATATTTAGCTTTTAAAAACCGCAACATTATTTCATAAATTGTTTTTTGTTACGCATGTTATCCTGTGTCTCTATTTCATACCTGATATTGTATCATGCCAAATGTCTATAAATATCATTTTACTTATGTAATATGTTGTTCATATTGCCACAATATGATTATATATTGAGCAAATAAAGAATGACTCTTGTTTATTCATTGAATTTAACCTGATACTGAGCATGAGGCTGTAGATATGTTAAAGAGTGTTGTATATTTGAAATATTTGCAAAAACTCTTTATTAGCTTTACTTAAAAAAAAGAAAAGTAATGGTAATGGTAATGCATTACTTTACTCATATAATGGTAATGTAATGCATTACTTCAAGAAAATCAAGTAATGGTAATGGTAATTTAATGCCCAAATTCATGAAGTAATGGTAATGTAATGCATTACTTTACAATGTAATTCGCCCCAAGCCTGGAAATTGCATACTCTAGTATTTTGCAGAAATGCCTGGTATGGTATCCTAATTTTTTTGCAAGAAAGCTTGTCAAAATAGTAGTAAATCAAAGAAATTCCTGGAAAAGTTATATAAAGTAGAGGGGGGAATAAGATGGCGCAACTGCCCATTTGGCTTAGTCGTAAAATACAATTCCAAATTTAACATTTTTCAATTAAATATATTTGAAATGTTATAATACAAGTTTACAAAGGGGTATTTTTACTATATTCACTTGGAAATATTTCAAAAAATGATAAGAAAAAAATATAAATCCTTAAGCTTTGGTGGTATCGAACCCACAACCTAAAAACCCAAGTTGTATAAATGTACCTAACATCTGGTGCTCTAACCACTGAGCAATTTCATTTACAACAAAGTGCGTTGTTTAAATGCTATATGGGACACTGGCCACGGTTTAACGGACTTGTATTATTTTACTACGTTCAATTGTTGGGCTACAAAATGACATATTAAAAGTATAGTGGGTCATCTCTCCACATTTTTGTTGATGAAAATCGGTTTTAATTTCATTAACACGCATTTAGACTATGACAAAAATATCAGGCTCAGACCCACTCTATAAAAGAAAAGGCATTGAAGTTATAAAAATAACACTATTTTGGAGGTTTTACGCCAGTTTAAATCAACATATTACATGTATTTAAAATATTTAAGGGTTACAAAGCGATGTTACGTTAAATATACATTGTTTTAAATTATTATTTAAAAAAATTATCAGATTTAATGATATTTTAATTTTGCGGTATCTAATCATTCCTCATATGGGCATTTTACACGCCTTAATCGCCCATCTTCTTAAGGAATGTGTCGTCTGACCTTAAGAGCATGTGGGTAAAGGAGTGCGGTCATCTTGAATCAAGTTTCCAGGTCAAAGGTGTGTAAAATTCAATTTTAAATTTTAATTCTCTTCTCTTTCTTTTAACCAGTGAATATAGCTTATATTTGGTTAGCCAAACAATGACCATAAAAAGAGGAATGTACAACTAATTAAATGTTCAATAAACCAAATATTCAGGTAAGAGGTCATGCTTAGTGCATACAGGTAGATATCAAGGTCTGGTCCTTGTTTTTTCTACTCATGGCTCAATTTGGCTCATGCTTCATCCAAAATTGTTTGCTTGTGCATAAAAAATGTTAAGTAATCTTAAGGTCAAGGTCTAGTAAATAGAGGAGCATATATACAGATTTGTAAAATCTGAGATAACAATAGCTTGGTTTTAAGCAAGACCCAGTGTTATAGAAATTTGTGTCAAAGCAAACTTTATAAAAAAAAAATTTGAACACTGTTCCCAAAAACAACTTAAAAACTCACTAAAGAGGCCCAAATATATATCTTTGCATTTTTGTTTCAAATTGTAACAATGAGCTTCAGCTAACAAGGTATATACATTCAATTTTCTAACAGCCAAAATTTTACACAATGAAGCATGATCTCATAAGGACTTTCTGAAAAATACGAGCAATATATTTGTACTGAAACCACCAAACCTGAACTTTTTTAGCCAGATTACCGGAAAGCTTAATTACTAAAGACTAGATTTTCCCCCTTTTAACACTCTGGTAATGCTTATTATTAATCATATCTAGCAAGATAATCTTTAGAAGATATCTTAAGATCTATGATGCATCAACTGGCAAATCTCATTAGCCTAGGCCTCAACGTGTTGAAGATAACAAAAATGTAAAATGAACTAAACATAATTATAAAAAGTGAAAGAAGGTCACTGTGACCTTGATATGAAGACATGATGATGTAATACATAGTTAAATAACCAAACGTAGCATTGTTTTTCAAGAAGAAGATTTTTAAACAATAATAACAACTAAGAATTTACTAGTACACTATGCTATTTGCAGTTTTAATGTAGTAAAACAAATTTTAGTCACAGAAATCCCAGCTTTCTAGAATATTTTAACCTAGACGCCATATTAGTTGTTTCCGAATCAGCAATGCTTGAATGACGAAGAGCTGCATGTTAGAGGGATGAAGAGCCGTTAAATTGACAGACTGATCACTCACAGTAGGGTGCCATCTTTACAGTTAGGGGTCTTGTGAACACAGGTAATTGGTTATTTTAATCAAATGCATAGTAAAATATAAACATGCAAATTTGTTTTCTTAAAAAATTGTTGTAAACTAAATCTATTAAGTTGCGTGATTATAAAAGATAATTATCATTCGATCCTTACCATAGCATTGAGCCACATATTTGTCCAGTTTCTGAATATGCGTTACTTTAATGCACTGGTCATCTACTTTGAAAATTAAAAAAAAAACACCACATACCAAATTAAACACATTTATTTATAATTTTGATAGTTTTCAGATCTTAACAGTCCAGTCCACAGTTTACAAAAGTTGTTTTTCTTTGCCGGGTCAACCCAAAGGTCAAAGGGAAAAAAAATCAACTTTTTCCTTCTTTATGCAACCAAATATGCATTTTGTGAAGAAATCTGTTTGAATTTAGTATATTCCTTCCATGTGTGGGTTGCCCCATCCTGGGACAATCAAAATTCACAATAGAAACAGAATTTTGCTGTTAAATGGCTAAGTTACAACGGTTTTATCTTAACAAAGGCAACTGTGATAAATCTATTTTCCCCAAAAATGGCGGTGAAGGGACATAACTTTTGTAATGTATAGATTGGTCTATTGTTCATGTACGTTTTGATATTTAAACTTTTAATGCTTTTATGTCAATTAATAACATGCTTGTTACATAAGATTTTTGTAAAATAAGATTTCGAGGTTCTTTTTACAAAACTATATAAATGTACACAAGTAGAGTATGCATTTAATCCATACCATTCTGTAGGCCTGATGCATTGATGCAGCAAGCAAATTCATCATTATTTGCAATGAATGGTAGACATTTTTTTTTCAGTCCACTCTGACACTGGATTTTTTGTAGGTGGATGATACACATGCTGACATTCAATGGACCAGAGCTGTTATATAAATCTGATATAAAAATGGCACATTGTTCATCCTGAAAAAGAGAAAAAAATATGTCACAATCTTCTTAATTTAAAAAGAAAATTTATTTGTTTATTCACACAGGATCTACAGAATCAGCTGATAATTAACATAATAAACATAGGCCTATTTATCTTTTTGGGAATTGATTTTAATCAACTCTCCTATGCAGTTACTCTGACAAACCGAAAGTGAAACAGTGTTTGGACCAAAGCACAAATCATCGCTGCTGACAAGAATTAGTTCTTTAGAATAATTGATAAATTCGAAATAATGTATGCTAAAGCATTGTTTTTCAAGGAAACATATTTATAAATACCTTGAAAATAGTCAGATTTTAAATGGTACGAACAATTTAGATATGTTTTGTACTTGTATGTATTCTTACGCCAGAGTTCAATATAGTCTCGTTCAACTCGACGCCCGGCTGTCTCCGTAAATCTCCGACAAGCAGAGAGTCTCTCTTGCTTGTGGGGGATTAACGGCGATAGCCAAGCGTTTGGTTGAACGAGATGAGAGTTCAATATTGCTTGGATCCATAAATTTTCCAGAAATATTTCTATCACTGATACATATTTTGATTGAATTTATTCTATCTTTAAATATTACTTAACATGATTCATATGGGGTTTTATCAACATTCTTGTGTCGAAAAAGTCGAAAATTCATATGATAAAAATGTGCGTAATTCAAATACAGATTAGAAACTACCTGTTCTTGTCATGCAAAATAACATATCATTGATTTTAAAATAAATAAACATCGATAAAATCAACTCCCGTCAGTTCTTCGGTACTTTGATTTTTACTTTGTATTTGTCCATTCAGAGAGTTCAAAAATATTGGTATGACATACTATGCTAGTTATAAAACTGTGTTTTACTTAAACGCTTTTGGTTCTATGGTCTTAATTAATGAAGTTAAGTGGTATAATTGTATTTTTTTATCAATTACCAAGAATGAAGAAGTACATGGACGAGACTAAAGCCATGCATTACGTGGCTTATTAAGAATCCTTAAATGTGTACATATAATTGTGCATAGTGTACCTGCTGATTTTGATGACCATCACCTGTTTTGGTAATATTTCCTTCAGCACATGAAAAGCAATAGAGACACAAGAACACAGCATATATAATGCCTGAAATTTAAAAAATTTTACTATAAAATTTATCATAATTTATCGTAATATTAATACATATAGTAATTAAGTTAAGTTAATTAAGCTTTTTTTAATGAAAAGTCAAAGTCAATATTTCCTTTGATTTAACTAAGTGAAATAAATAGATCAAAGTATATTCATGCGCTTAATTGATCATAAAATGTCTCAAAATTCACAACTTGGTTTAATTGTCAAGTTCACAAATAATGCAACAGGCATTGGAAGACATAAATAGTACATAATAAAAATCGATCTCTAAAGAGTAATACCAGGTTATAATTTATTGTTGTACTCGAACTCATTCCAAACCATTTACCTTCAATTGAATCAAAATACACAATTTTGCATAGCTGCAGGTCTGTAGCTCCCGGTCTGAAAAAACTGGGTCGTCCATCCAAATTTTTTCAGACCGGCAGCTACAGACATGCAGCTAAATTTTACATATTAATCTTTTTTGATTGCCATATAAATTAATACAATGGAAAACACAATAAGAATATTTTTATGTGTAAATCCTAATGAAGGAATTTGATTTCTACTTGTGTCGTTTGTTAAAACATAACTTAGGACAGTATACGCTCTATATAGAATTTTAAAATATCTAATTTTTTCTTCTTTAGTCTGTAGTACTATTTGATTACTGGTTTTGTAAACAGTAAATAACCATGTTCTGACCAAGTATTAAATGTTGATCAACATCCCTGAGTAAAATAGGTATTGTGGGATGATATATTCACAAATTTAACGTGGCCTATGTGTTTGACGTGATTCATCATTATGTGACTGAAATTAATTATTATATGTAGATCATTCTCATTAAAGTGAACTTCCAATTTGGTGCCGTGACAAAGAATGATCCAGGATACTTTTAATTGTCATCTTTACCCATAGTCATTTCATGACTTTTCATTTAATACACAATATTTCTTAAGTTTCTTTACCTATTCTAATAACAGCTTCTTTGATTCCAGTAGTGGTCTGAAATTAGAATATATTATTTTGTAATTTTACATTTCTTGCCTAAATTGCACTTTTTATAAGAAATAAAAGATTCGTAGTATTGCATGGATTCAGAGTTTTTATATAATAGTGTTGTGTTGTGCATGTACTATGCCTAAATAGTAGTCAGGGTCTCAAACCCTGACTACTATTTAGGCATAGTACATGCACAACACAACACTATTGTTATTATTATGCCGAGTGTTGTATATACTGACGTGTTATGCTCTAAGTAGCTGTGACGTTTGAGTGTTTTTTGTCCCCAAAAAAATCACCGGAAAAGCTAGCATCACAGATTACAAAGCTTACATTACATATTAATTCATCGAGAGGTTCCAACTTCAGATTTTTTCCTAAATTCAGTAGATATAATTAAGAAATTGTTTCAAACAATTTGAAATCAAATAACTTCAAATATTCCTTTATTTCTAATTAAGAATTATTTAGAATCTACACAATATAAAAACAATTTTTCAAAAGTTGAAATTCCTATTTCTTTATATGGACGAAATTTGGAAACCATGCCTCCGAGAGCGCGTCCACCAGCTTTTGATAACGTATCGGCATTGTTTTGGAAATTCAGTTTTTCATGCAATATTACATCAACATATTTATAATCTGTATCGTATACTGGAGAATATTGCAGTCAATTTAGAACTGAAAATCGCTTCGAGATCCTTCTTTTTTGAAAATGTATAATTCCTGATTTTTTTCATATTTATTTGAAGACGCCATTTTGCACACCAGTAAGACACAGTATTCAATATCTTTTGCAAATTTTCTTTGAGTCTGATATTAAAAGAACATTATCATCTAAAATGAGGTGGCCTCCCCGTGGCTAGAGCCAGGCAACGTTATTTCAAATTATATAAAGGCAAACTGCCTCTTTTTAAATGAGACAAGAAACACATCGATATTAGAGTAACTTAAAGCGGGTCATGCCATTTCCTGAATATAATCCACAGCAAACTTTGGTGCGCTCGTGGAAATAATTAAAAAAAATCGAGGTATGTATTATGGGGCGCTCGGGATAATAAGGTGTATGTTTAATGAGATTCCATCGAAGATTAATTAAGATTAATAAGCAAAACCATTTGATTTTGGGGCGCTCGTGAAATTAATCCAAACTTGGGGACTCATACACAAACGTTCATTTTAGTTCAAAACATAACAATCATGTTTTTGGGGAGTTCGTGTCAATGATGCATATTTTACGTAAAAGTGAGATTCTCCAACAAACATTTTAAAGCAAAATTGGGTTTCAAATAATTATAATACATGTAGTCATATATTAACTTTATAGCAACACAGAATGCTGATTTGAGAGCAAACTTAGGTAAACTTTTTTTTGGGGGGGGGGGGGCGCTCGTGGAAATGATATCTAATCATAATATAGTTTTTTACAAATCGTAGGCAACTTTGGGGCGCCCGTAAAAAAAATCCAACAAGATTCTATGCAAAATCGAGGCATCATATTTTTGGGCGCTCGGAAAATGATATCAAGAATGTGTTCATTGAGATTCTACGAAGATATTAAGACATAATCAGGAAAACCATTTTGGGGCGATCGTAAAAACGTTCCCGATTCTAGTACAATATTTGAAAAACCAATTTTGGGGCGCTCGTGCAAATTATCCAAGACCTGAAGACGTAAGGTGTTATGTTAATTTTACTTCGGGGCGCTCCTGAATACATTTGGGGCGCTCGTGACACGTAATTGGTGCACTCCAGAAATAATTTGGTGCGCTCCAAAAAAATTTGGGGCGCTCGTGCATGGGGCGCTATGGCTTTGGGGCGATACGACAGTAACCCTCTAACCTTGAAGTCGAAATAATTCGACAAATGCACCTCTTACTACACTGGCGTCGGAAGCAAATTGAAAGTGGGGGGGCTAGACTAATCCTCTGAAATATTGAGAAAAAAGTAATTCCCAAAATCATGGAAATCCTAATCCGTGGGGGGGGGGGGGGGGGGGGGGGGGGGGGGGGGGGAGGATGAGGATACCTATACTTCCCGTAAAAAAAAATTACTTACCCAAAAATTTTTTTCCCCAAAAATCAGGAAATTCCTAATCCGTGGGGGGGGGGGGGGGGGGGGGGGGGGGGGGAGTAGTATGCTTGTGAATCCAACTTTTCAATCTTTCAAGGTAAATTTAGAAACAATAATCTTTCCTGCGAGAAAAAGTGGGGGGGCTGAACCCTCTATTATGCTATGTTTCTAATGGTAAGGTATAAATTTGCAAAAAAAGTGGGGGGGCTAAGCCCCCCCTAGCCCCCCCGGTTCCGACGCCTATGTACTAAACATCTCGTTTGATTATACAAAAAAAAACCCACCGGAAATACACCGCCGCTCTTTAAATTTCTGAAGAACGGTCAGTCCTTCGAATTCCGCTTTTAAAAAATGACCTGTAGTTGTGTATTTCTTTTACCCTTTAAATTATTTATATTCATAATGTTATGAATTAGACGTTAGAAAATTGTTATTAACATGTTATGACTAATTAAATATATTCTTGGGAAATTCAGATTTCGGAATTTGAAGATCCACAGAAATGGGATGGACACATTTGCAATTCTTGAATACCCTCTACTGGCAATTGATAAAAATGGCCGACGCAGTGGAATTTGTGGTCTATATATGCATGTCCGTAGCTTAGTAGACTGTTATTCCATTGCATAATTTTATGGTAATATAAATTTTACTGTATTGTTCTACTTTTTAAAAACAATTTCACAATTGCTTCGTGTGCATAACAGAATTGCTAAGGAAAAGTCCTTGGAACATTTTTTGTCTTTGCATTTTATGAAAAAAAAAACCAAAACCCTATGCCAAGATATCACTCTACAGTCTACTACAAAGTGATGAAAAATGGATTGAAAATTTTAACTTAACTTAATTTTAACAAGAAAATGAGGATGAGCACTGGTTTTCTCATTAAAGAGTTTTTCACAGGTTTGTGGACTAGCTACCACCAAATTTGTACAGTACCATGCAACCAGATACAACCTAACAAAAAGCAAGCACCAACCTAGATAGAATGTTCTATCGTTAAAATAACAGATGTCCTACGGACCCAGTTTAACGATAGAATTTGTCCCATATACTCGCTTCGTAGCAAAGAAAAAATAATATGTTTTACGGTGCTACCGTTCTGGCGAGCGCAGCAAGAATTACACATACCTTGCATCATTGTCAACTTATAGTTTTATTTAGGTATCAACGAACGTCAAAGAATTTTTGAGAGAGTATTGCTCTACAATAAGTATGCCAAAGGTACTTATTTTAATGGTTATGATACATACAGCGCAACCCCCTACCCAGAGAGAGAGAGAGAGAGAGACCTGTACCTGTTTGTAGGTGTGTAATTTCCCACTTTTAAATTAAATGGTCTGACTATATATGCTATATCTACATAATTTTTTTACCTGTTTATTTTTTTATTTTATTCCTTTTTATTTAGTTCAAAATGTCCTATTGTTTATTTCCTCCCTACTCATATATATACTTACCTGCCTACTGTACATGCATGCACAATTAGTTTAAAAATGGATCGATATGGCAGTAAAGTATGGCTCTTGCTAGTATATATATATAAAATCTCTATATTAAAAAAAGATTAAAAACAAATCATATGTCAATGAGGCAGGTATCGCAGACTATACTGAAATAGCCAGTACACTCATTACAGATGTTTGATCCACCTCTAAATTTATCGCGGGAAATATAACGCGAGTGCACTGTGACGTCATCCATGACTTTGTTCGTATTTGTTTACGTTTCTCGACTCAATACGAAGGTATGGAAGCATGTAACAAATCTTCTGAGTCTCGCCAAAGCATATGCGGTACTCAAAACGTGTCTTCAAACCTTAAGACACCGTAAATTACGAGTTAAAAGTCGGCCATTTTTGGCATAGCACAACGGGTGAAAACATTAGAGAGCATTATGGGAGGTAGACAAAAAAATTTGTTTGATAAAATGTAGGTTTAGCTCGTTCTTTTTCCCGCGCACACTGGTTCTTAGAGCTCGCTTCGCTAGCCGGCGCTGCGCTCGCTATTATTTCGCACTGTTTCTCGCCTAAATTTTCATATGATTGGTCTAAATTGTTGTTCTTTTATAATCCCATATTAACTATTTTTGCAACGAAATCACTGCCACTTCTAACATCACGTTTGAAAATTCGCTGTTTATGGTCGCCATGTTAATGATAAAATCCGAGACATTCCAAGTGCGATTTACAACAAAATGGCAGGCAAATTCAAACATGTATATTAACAAAATGCCTAGGTACGACTCATTAAATGGATATTTTGTGGATTAAACTACATATGCCTCTTCATAACGGTTTGTAATGTATAAAAATGTGTTTTTCCCATGCAGATTATTTTTAACAGACTTAAAATCGACGCCAATTTGATCCGCTTTGCGGCTGCTACATTGCAAGTATATGGGACGAAGTCTTACTGTCGGCCTGAGCGTAGCCTGGTCACGGTAAGATTATTCTTTCTATATTTTTCAAAGCTGTTTTTGAAGATTTTTCCCCAAAAATTAAAATTGAAAAACACATTTTTACACAAAATATATGTAATAGGGATACAACCTACCAACTCCTACCCAATACCAATAATCCTTAGAAAATTCCCCCTTAAAGTTTGTTGAATATGCTGAATTTTCAGAATGAATAATATAATGGTATGGTTGAATTCATCCCCCTGATTCAGCATATAAAATTACAACTTCTTTTTATATTGAATTCTTGAAAATTTGGGTCGGCTGGTTTTGAAAAACAACAGACTTACCAGTAATCTTTCACATTTTTGGAACTTATTTATAATCTTTTTAATATTTATTGCAGACTCTTGTAACGGATATATTATATTGGAATGACCAGGTAAGAGTTTTAACCTTTTGATAATAAGGACAATACTAATTTTTTTTTTTTTCAGAAAAAATACAAGTTTTCTAGTGCAGAATTACCTCTGAGGTTGAGAAATGTTGTTTTGAAATACAAAAACTGATGCTTTTATATTTCAAACAACATCTCAAGATCGAGCCATCACATTTCAAAAGCTATAGAAGAATTATAGATAAATTGATATTCATCTATTACCACTCAATATAAATTGTTTCTGTCAAGTTTTTTATTTTAGGTGGACAAGCTATAAAATTGGCTTTTGAATTGTTAGGTTTGCTATTTACCTTCTTTAAGAATCAAATGTTTATAACTTGCTAGCATCCAGTTCCCCATTAAGCACTGTATACAGCCCCTATTAATATGGGGGAGTTGCCAAAGCGTATGGGGGAGTGAATTTTTTCCTTTTTTGGAGAAGGGAGAAATTTAGGTCATGACTTATGTAGTATTTATAACAATTTCTTCAAAAATATATACAC
The DNA here is from genome assembly GCF_963853765.1 of Magallana gigas. Lineage (NCBI taxonomy): Eukaryota > Metazoa > Mollusca > Bivalvia > Ostreida > Ostreidae > Magallana > Magallana gigas. The sequence goes on along the minus strand of NC_088861.1, from coordinate 12,466,389 downwards.
CACACGGAATAGGGCTGGGACGATACTGTACTGAGCCGATTCGGTACATATCACGATACATGAGATGCGATACGATACATATCACGATACATTGCAATTAAATAAAAACATGAATAAAAGTTGAAAATTTATTCAATCTGCCGATGTATTACCGCATGTCCAAAGTTATTTTGTTATATTCATAATGAGCGTTGCACAATTTACAAATTACTTTAGTCTCGTGTACACTAGTTTTTCATAAACAAGTACTCCAAAAGTTTTCCACACTCCATATTTGGCTTCCTAACAGTTTTGACAACTTTACGAGGTTTTCAGCCATCTTAATACTTTCATATTAGGCGCGCGGACTAAAAATAGCCGATATATGAAGCTCGGATATTTTTGAAAAATAAAAAAAGTTTGGTAAGGTATCGATGTATTAATGGTAAATGTATCGATCCAAATATCGTCAAAATAAATACCGCGATGCATCGGTGGATCGTCCCATCCCTAACACGGAAGACAGCAATAGTCAGGCTTTGTGTTGGTCATTGGTCCAAATGCTCTATGCATCTAGTAGTCTCAAACACTTCAAGACAGGGTAAATGGTGGTCAAAATATGCATGGTTTGTAAAATATACAAGTTGCTTTGGGTTACAGACAGTTGAAACAGCAAAAAAAAAAATGATAAACCTCCGAAGTGCAATTATTCAATCTTAACTTAGGAAAAGAATGGGGATGTTACGCTATAAGACATGCCCATTTTGTGTCGTTCATCTTTTATGAAATTATTTGGCTATATGCTTCAAAATTGATTTATAATGTTATCACAAAGACATTTGAAAATGTAAATACCCCAGTAATATACAGTTTATCTAATATGGATTATGAAAGTTTGCAAATATTTTTATATTGGTAGTTAATAATTGATAATTACATGTACATGTGTGACTCTGATTTTTTTCTTCATTTTTTTTTTCATTTATAGAAACTGATGGGGATCATTAACACAAAGACAAAGACACTCATGGATTAGAGAGAAAACCATGGAAGGACCCTTGAATTTATGGGGACCTGAATACTTTTTACCAAATTGGACACTGGAATATTCTTAATCAGCTACATAGAACCATTTTAACAAGACCTTGAACTTTCAGTAACATGTAACAATCTTTTTTATGGTCAAAACAAGTTAAAAATGATGCTGTTTTTAAATGAAATATACACAGATTGCGTAGTCTTAGTTCAAAAGCCAGACAAATCTTGTTGTTTTCAAAGAGCCATGTCTGAGAGGCCAGCAATGAAATAGACAGGCCTACGTCAAATTGATGTTTGACACAACTACCCAAAGTCCAAGCTCCTGTTAAAATGGTTCTATTTTTTTCTTGCCAAAATAAGCAGCAATATTGCCCTTGCATGCTAACCTTAAGGAATGTCTTCAATGTTAAAGTTAATGGAATTCACCAGCAAAGAAAATTATAAAAATTGTGTAAAAAAAAATCGGAGGTGGGACATGTGCTATTTGATATTATGTCAATTTGTGCTTTTGCCTACCGATGGTGCCAGCATTGAAAAATCTACATACAGTTTGCCTACCGATGGTGCCAGCATTGAAAAATCTACATACAGTTTCCTTAAAACACTTTTATTTATGAAATGAAATTTGCCAAAATTTGACAAAAAACTCCCAGATGATTCGCTATCTAGCAGTAAATCACAAATAAAAAGAAAAACCAAGCTTGCAATTTGTTCATTAAGAAATTCTTTAGGAAATATGAAAAGTAAAGGTACAGAGGATCAAATACTGTACATTGTGAAACAGAAAAAATTATCAGCAAAAAATGGAAATGAAGTGAAAATCAGACGAAACAGGGAAACGTGGAAAATCAACAGAAAAGGGAGTGCAATCAGATGTGTTAAGCTTCAGGGGACTTGTTTTGTAACCACATAATAACAGTTACTCCAGCAGGAGCTTTCAAATCAAATGCACAGCATGTTGTAGTGTTGTATGAATGTACATTAAAACATGCTAGAATGATGCCGTGTGTTTGTGGTTATGCACGAGTTCACGGTTGGATGTCGTCTAGTCACTGTGGATAGTGCATGGAAGTGACTTTTTATATGCATTGAAGACTGTTGTTAGATCATGTGAGGAGAAATTGTTATACATTAATCTGTAAGTGTAACTGTTTTGTGCTGATCAATTATAGTCTGTTCCAAGATATTTTTGCTGCATGTTTTCTTAAATTATTCAATATTTATAAATACTTCTTGGTTCAGACGATGTTCATTCAATAGTATTAAAATATCCCAAGATTTCCCATTTGAAATGCCCCCTCTAGCTTGTCAGGTTTCACTACACAGTCTACTGGGATTTTCCATTGCTAAAGAGATGAAGGCACCTGGATGATAACTTGGAAAATTGCGCGAGGTATCCTGAGTGACTTCTGAATGTACAAAAGATGGCAACATTCCCCATTATAAATCTCCATAGGAAATCTGTTTTCGTTCCTGTGAATTTTTACAAGGGAAACATGATAATTTGTGAATGATGTTATTTTGGATATTTTCCCTCTCCGACATGGATTTCAATTGCACTTCTTCCCAAGGTATGTGTATTTTTATTAGAAATCATCCAAATGTATGGAACGCCTCAACTGCCTTATGTAGATAATCTTCATAATATGATGATACTTCAACATTACATGCTGATACTTTAACATTACAAGATGGTACTTTAACATTACGTGCTGATACTTCAACATTACATGCTGATACTTTAACATTACATGATGGTACTTTAACATTACATGCTAATACTTCAACATTACATGCTGATACTTTAACATTACATGATGGTATTTTAACATTACGTGCTGATACTTCAACATTACATGCTGATACTTTAACATTACATGATGGTACTTTAACATTACATGCTGATACTTCAACATTACATGCTGATACTTTAACATTACATGCTAATACTTCATTATATAATGGTACTTCACTTATATAATGGTACTTCACTATGCGGTAGTTCTAAAAATAGGGTTAGGGAAGTGTCGCCTAGGGAACGAAATACGCTAAAACTCAGAACACGTGGATGCCTGTAAAGTTTTTAACACTGAGCTGTTTCTCTGTTTCAGAGATTGGTCAGGTTGGACTAAGGTCCACTAAAACTAGTTTTGATCGAGATACTCAACAAATGCTACTATTTGAATAAGTGTTGTCTTTTAAATGGGTCATTTTAAATTTTAAAGAATGGCTGCATTGTGAGTTCATTGGGGCTTAGCGCATAAAAATCAGGGGGTACCAAAAGTCCTTCAGGAAATTTTGGTCTAAAAATGTGCATTCAGAACCCAATCTTTTGGCGCTTAGTCAGAGCAAACAGCTAATTTAAAAAAAAAAGCAGCACCTAAACAAATACTTCTGTCATTCATGTTACATGTAGATTCCTGGAGATCCACGTGAAAGAGTGGGCAATGAAAGCACTGATTTATTCAACAGTACAGTTACTGTTAAAATCAGATTCAACAGCAATGCAATGCTTTATCCTTTGCATGATCTTATAAGTTGCATGTGTGGTTGTCGTTTGCCTAAATACATTGCACCAAAACAAATCGTATTTTTCGACAATATTTTTATTCAGTAGAGATCCTCTCTCATCAGCTGTAATGTATTGTGTACTTCTTCAGTTCCAGCTTTTTTTTTTTTAATTTTGTTTATTTTTGTTTACACATAAATCCACATACACACATAATCCAGACATATTTCATACATTTCAAGATTCTACATATTGTAATATCTTATTAATCTAAAGGAAATAGATTATCCATGTAGTGTGAAAACGTGTTTTCTTGCAAAAAAATAAAAAAAATTTATATATATATATATATATATATATATATATATATATATATATATATATATATATATATATATATATATATATATATATATATATAAAATAGCAGTAAATGAAAAGAGAAAAAAGGAGATATTGAAGAAAAAAAATACAATAGAAAAGGGGGTACATGTATATTTGTTCACAAGTCAATATAATTAAAAAAAAAAAGAGAATAGTTTAAGCAATCACATATGTCATAAAACTTGTTATAATTTCTCACAAATTGTTTGCCAGTGGTTTTCATAATCTGAGTATCTACAGTTTTTCAATAACCTATATTTTTCAAGCAGAATCCTGTTTTTTTTATTATTTGTAGTTCCAGCTTTTTGACAATATCCAAACTAGTCTCAGTGGACCTTAGTCCTATATGATCAATCTCTGAAACAGAGAAACAGCCCAATGTTAAAACTTCCCTATTTTTAGAACCACCGCATAGTGAAGTACCATCATATAATGAAATATCAGCATGTAATGTTGAACTATCAGCACGTAATGTTAAAGTACCATCATGTAATGTTAAAGTATCAGCATGTAATGTTAAAGTATCAGCACGTAATGTTAAAGTACCATCACGTAATGTTAAAGTATCATCACGTAATGTTGAAGTATCAGCATGTAATGTTAAAGTACCATCATGTAATGTTGAAGTATCAGCACGTAATGTTAAAGTACCATCATGTAATGTTAAAGTATCATCATATTATGAAGATTACCTACATAAGGCAGTTGAGGCGTTCCATACAAATGTGCAGCTTAAATATCTTGGGACAGACTATAAACACTATACTGATAATTGCATTCGTTGCAAGTTATGAATAAGAGCATATTATACTTCATTGTCGCTGAGAGAAATCAACTCTGCACAAGTGAAAATTTTGAAACACGTTCTTGTGGTGGGTTGCGCTAAAGTGCCAAGATAGTCAAACACAGCATTTATCAGTTATTTTATAAAAAATGTATGAAATTAGGTTGAACGATTTAAGTTGAAATTAAAACTTTAAAAAAAAACAATTGAACAAATAAGTTTATTTCTAAAATATCTAAAAACTGCATACATATACGGCCGACTTTTCTTTGATTTAGTATTGGCGATTTTCGACGCTGTGTCTGAGGTTATAGTTTTAAAATTGTTGACGCAGGAGACAATCATTAGAGATATCGTTTAGCATAGGCGTCGGAACCTAGGGGGGGGGGGGGGGGCTTAGCCCCCCCCCCCCACTTTTTTTGCAAAGTTAGACCTTACCATTAGGCACATAGCATCATAGAGGGTTCAGCCCCCCACCTTTCTCACAGCAAAGATAATCGTCATAAATTTACCCTTGAAAAGATGGGATTAATGAGAAGATAGAGGCATAGGTAAACTCCCCCCCCCCCCCACGGATTAGAATTTTCATGATTTGGGGAAAGGAAATAGGGTTTTTTTTGTTTTGTTTTTTAGGATCAGTCTAGCCCCCCCCCCCCCCCCCCCCCACACACTTTCAATTTGCTTCCGACGCCACTGTTTAGTGTAAGACTATCGGAAACCCAGGACGCCAGGATACTTTTCTTATCACCCCCCCCCCCCCTTTATCGGTCCGAAATATAACGTATTCATTTCTGATCTCCAGTATAATTGATAACTTTAAATTACATACAAACATTAAAGTAAATTAAAAACAAATACCATTATGTTCGCTTTGATAAGAATTCCACAATCCATACTTCTAGGGCTGCCCTTTACTGTCGATTTCCCAGTGCAAGGACACTGAAGTCTATAGGCAGGGTAGAGTGGTTTCGAATTACACTGGGCCTTTACACTCAATCTCTCAAATATACACAATTAAAAAAAATATAAATAACGAATATACAGTAAAATGTTAACGTGTTATGTTTATTAATGTTATTACAAAAGTTTTTTTTATCGAAAATAATTATTTTAAAAAAATTACAACCGCGTATTATGCCCAATATTTCTGTCTTGCGGGAGTTACGTGCCCTTTGTTTTGGTTTGGCTTAGCTAATGTGTTCAAAGAGGCGTGCTCAGCCACTCGGAACTAAATTAGCTAAACCAACTCGTACCTGTAAGTAAAAAATGACTTCTGTTAAATTACACCTGCCATCAAAGAGTGATAAGAATTTATAAATTTGTCAATATAATAAATCGGTTTCTTAAAGATAAGATTGCATGTAAACATAAATTTTCTATCAAATGTTGAAATAAACCTCAATCTTTGGCAAACTTTTTGGAGATGACATTATATTATCAAAAATCTACATTCATTTATCTCATAATTTCTTAATTATTGTAAATATATCAAAACCTAACCTTAACAGATTATCTTTTACATTTACAACCCAAGTATCAATGTTTACTACCGGACTAATGGATTATCAGTCTATTTGGGTACGAGTCGGTTTAGGTACGACTTCACTTGACTCCCCTGCTACACAGTTGCGCATGCGCACACAGACTTCCGATTTCTCTTCTTCCACTTCGTTTCAACATGGCGGGTAGACGAACTGAAATGAATCTTGAAGGTTTTTTCTTCTTGGTAGGTTCCATTTTAATCAAGTGTCATTTAATTGCAATTAGACATATGTACAAATTTGGAGTGATGTAACTTAGCTCATCTAGGGTTTTTTGATCAAAATTTGTGCAATGTTGTTGTCAAAGTAAACTATTTTTATTTCATAATTGTAAATAATTACATTTCAATTTTAAACAAATAATAATTCACACTGGGCATGCATTAAATGTATTTAACCCATAGCAGCATTTACAGTAAAACTTGTCTAATCCAGTGGAGGGTGGTTCTGATGTTTAAATGTAATTAAGAAGTTGTATGATCAAAGGAGTTATGCAGGTACTTTTATTATTTGAAACAAAAACCATTTTTGAACTTTCTAAATAAACAAATAGAATTGTTAGTAGTAAAGTAATAATTGGATAACCAAAATCACTGATAAGCAGTACATGCGAAATGATTTGGGTATAAATGCAAGACGGTATGAGTGTTCGTGAAGGTTGAATGTTCAAAGCTAAAGTGAGTAACATATTATACCCTTTAAAGCTGTTTCTTTTTGTAAATGCCCACAAGGAAAGTTTCTGTCTGCCCCTGGGGATGGGGGATGGGAGGTTGTTCTTTTTAAATAAAACATGTCTACTAGCCACCTTGTTTTAGTTTATCTGTGAAAACATAAACACTTAAAACCTATCTTGAAAGTTAACAAATATGAGAAAATCATTTTCTATCAGAGTCTTGCACCTTTTCAATATCAGGTCATGCACTCTATAATGATCTTGAAGTTTTTTGCTAAAATGATAGATTTCATAGTCCATTTTGAAAGATTTTAGGCAGGGAGGTGGTCAACATTACGATATTATAATTTTTCTACTCCAGATTGAGAATTAATTAAATGCATATATGAGACCCCTCGACAAGTTTGTGTATGGGCTATGGTACTAAGGTGACCGTCAAGGCTTATTTGTCTCTTGATATGTTTAAGATCTTATTGAGAACTGCAATGTCCAATATTTGGGATATGGCTATGAAATCATCCTGTTACAAAAGGGACTCAGTATTTAACATAAAGAAATCTTTTGTATACATGATTATTTTACTACATTGTTCATATATTTTTATATGACTCCATAAAACTGATTTTATAATTGCTTAGGTGAGTAATTTGGCCCATGTAACTCTTGTTATGTTTTTGTGATTGAACAACAAATATGTTGCTGATAAGATTTAATAAGATTGGAATAGTAACTTTTATGAAGATGTTTGAAATTATTGCAGGATTATGAAGAAGAAGATTTGGGTTTGATCCCCATAATTATATATAACTCTATCTTGCTTAATTGTCTTCTGCTTTCTTTTTGTACATTAACACTTGATATATAGAAATAACAATATTTAGATGTATTTACCTTGCACCCTTTTTATCACTTTTATGCACATTTTACTTGGAACTCGCATTGCTTTGTTTATCTTGAAAAATACTTATAGATTGATGGTGTAAAATCAGTCAGACCAGTGATTAATCTAGGTTTTGGGGAAAACTACCCTCTCTGGAGATTTTGGGAAAATCAGTCTGGGGTCAGAGTCCTGTTCAGGGGACCAGAGGGCCAAAGCCACCTGGCTGTAATTGAATTTCAACATTTTATGACCTTTAACAGTACATAAAATGCTCACACAATTCAAATGCTCACATAACTTACATATTTAACCCCATTTGGAGTAGCTATAAGCACAATAAAAAGAAAAACAATATATGAGCTTTTTATATAGTAAAGGGAGAATATTTACTTATCAAATGGGGAAAAGAGGAGATTAGGGGAAATTTTCTCTTTTTTTTTGGGGGGGGGGGTACTGAATATAGGCTGAAAATATGCCCTAGATTAATCCCTGCATACATTAATAAAGTTCAAAACACTAGCCTACTTTATATCACTTCCTTTTCTTGCCTTGTCTTGCTTACACTTTGCTTACCAAATTCTTTGCAACTTTCTAACATAATATAATATTTTGCTGCACCAAACTAACATCAGGACAGGTAGTGTATGGACAGTCTAAGACATGCATGGGTTCAATTCCCATCACTGCCAGAGTTGAATGGCCTTTTGTATGACTAATGGATTATAGCATATTTGTCACTGCCTTAAATTAACAAACTAATCTATTTTTGTTTGAAGTACAAAAACAAAGTACATATTTATTATAATTATTATGCCTCATAATTTTTTTTTCTCTCATTTATATGATTTAAATTAACTTAAAATGTCTTGTTAATTTATGTTATGAAAATTACTTAGAAAATTCCACTATTTTATCTTCAACAAAAAACTTTTCTTATTTGAACAAAAGTGAATCAAATGTTTCAAATTTCTTTTGTTGTTTACAAATGGTCTTTTTGATGCATCTTTATTTCGATTACTTTCTATTTTCTTAGGAACTTCAGTCAACAGAAAACATTTTGCATGAAATAAGTAAAACTCAGACAATAGAACTTCAAATTGTTGATGAACACCAAATGCAAGTAATTCAACAGGATGAATATTTGCATCAGTACGGTTTGTATAGGGCCCATATTCAGGGAGATGGTAACTGTTTATTTCGTTCTGTTAGTTTTGGTTTATATGGCACTGAAGACCATCATTATGCATTGAGAGAATTGGCTGTGAATCACATCCAGGAAAACTTAGATGACTTTAGGTTTTATTTGTATGGAGAAAATGGATTACCCATGACTGACACAGAAACTACCAGGTATCTAAATAATTTAAGACAATTAGGAACATTTGCTGGGCAGGAATCCATACTAGCTTTATCAAGAGTGTTAAATTTGAACATACTTGTAACTATAGGGGGGGGGGGATTCTCAAAATCCAGTGGTTAATACTTTAGAACACAATTTTCACAACTCAGATAATATTATTCATTTGGTTTGGACACGGGCTGGGGGTGGGCATTATGAATCAGTAATAGAAAATCCAGCATTAAAGGAACACACAGCTCCAACTGGGTCATCACAAAACACTGCCAGTGTTTCAGACAATAATACGGGTAAAAGCAGTTACAATTGATGCCAAAACTTGCAAACCTTTTAGTTTAGATGTGCTGGAAGATATTAAAAGCCACAAAGTACAGAATCAAAATACTGAACATTCATATGGTAGACAGTATGTTGACAAAGGTGATAGTTCAAGGTCTCAGACAAAATGCCCTAGGTGCAATAGAAGTTTTTACAACAAAGCAACTATGATGCGTCACCAAAAGTTGGCTCATGAGAAAGAAAATGGCCAAAAAATATTGTGCTCTATATCCACATGTGCTTTGAAGTTTCATAATGTGGATACATTAGTTGATCACCTTCGAAATTTTCATGGAGCACGTATAGATGTTGAAAGTCTTACTTTTGAAAGTATTGATTTATTTGAACAGTTTAAAGAGCAGGAGAGTATTAAAATACACAGCAGATATGTAAAGCAGCGGAAAAATAAAGTAAACAAAGATGGTAGTCAGTCCTATACTCTTGTGTGTCACAGGGATGGGGTCAAACGTATTCACTTTAAAAAGGGTAAAAGTTATTTAGGAAAACGCAAAGAAAATATTAAAGGGTCTTGCAAAATTCAAAAATTGTGTCCTTCGAGGATGTCGGTTAAACTTAAGTCAGATGGATCTGTTCAGGTAAAGTATATCAAATCGCATACACACTCATTGTCCTTTGAAGAAAGCAAATTTTTGCACGAACGTGATGACTTAAGTAAATTAAAATACTATCATTTGTTGGATAGGAAAACTATTCACAATTTAAAGAAAACTATTGTTGACTCATCTGTAATGAGACATTCTGACGATGCAACTTCAACCTTTTTGAAAGTTAATGAATTAAGAAATGAAATTTGCAATCCAGTATTAGTGTACAAACAGCAAAACATTGACGATCCATTGACAGGTCTACAGAAGGAAGATTTTATGCTTGCAATAATGATTAAACAACAGCTTGAAATGTTTAAAAAATTTGCTTCACTTATACTTTGTATGGATTCAACCCACAAGACAAATGTTTATTCTTTTAAATTGATAACTCTCTTGGTTTTAGATGAATTTAGGCATGGTTATCCTGTGGTATTTTGTGTTAGCAATAGAGAGAGTGAGGATGTAATCTCTGTCTTTTTGAACTCAGTCAGAATGAAATCTCCTAATACTAAAGTTAATATACTGATGACAGATGACGACAATTCAGGTTGGAATGCTGCGAAGAAAGTTTTGGGGGGACCTTAAACATTTTCTTTGTCATTGGCATGTTCATGAAAATTGGAAAAAAAAGATTCCACAACTTATTCAGGATGAGGAATTACAAGCAGAAATTTATACTTATTTATGTGCTTGTTTACAAGCACAGTCTGAAAATCTATTCTCTTCTTATGTCCAGGAATTGTTGAAAAAACTTCAGGAATCTAATCAAGAATTTTTACATTACTTTCAGAATTTTTACCTGAGCAGAAAAGAAATTTGGGCAAAATGTTTTCGAAGTGGGGAATTTGGAAATGTTCATACAAATATGTTTGTAGAAAGCTTTCACAATCAACTTAAAACTATATATTTTGAAGGAAAACGCAATAGACGGATTGATGTTTTGGTTGATACCCTCTTCCAAATTGAAAAAAATCTGTTCATGATAAGACTTCGTCGTTTAAGTTATAATTTGCCCTCTGGTGAAAATATTAATAATTTTGATCGTCATCAGAGAAGTTTAGAAATTGATGATTCCTGTATTTTTCAAATCAGTGACTTTTTTTTTTACAGTTACTTCATCTGATTCAACGTATGACATAAAGAAACTAGTTGACATATGCAGTGAGAAGTATTGCTTCAACAAGTGTAAAACATTTCCTTGCATCGACCTTTGTAAACATCTTTTTTCATGCTCCTGTCTGGATTACAAAAATGGTCATGTTTGTAAACATTTGCACAAAATACATGCATTTGCCAACCTTAATTCTTATAAAGATCATCCATCTAATGCCAATACATACTTTTCGTCAAAACAATATGCAAGTAACAGGGACATTGATTCTTCAACATCTACACGTGATTGTTCTGAACTAAAGATACAGCACATTGAACAGAAATTAAACACAATAGCTGAACAGATTAAAAACAACCCATCAGTTCAAAAACACAGACTAGACAATATTTTAAGTGCATTAGACCATATTATTGCAGCAAATGAGGGTAGCAATCAAATACACAATTCTAAGATTTCAAAAAGACAGAGAAAATTTCTTCTAATGCTAAGAATTTGTTGCAGCCTAGATTTAGACCAACTGTCAAAAAGCCTGGTCGGATCCCAAAACCCCGTCTAAGGAAACCAAAAGAGGAAGAAATGAGGAACCTTCTTCCTAATGTCTCTGGGTATGGCTTCAATCTTCTCTTTCAAGAACGATTTTAAACATAAAATTTCAGTGTGAATGATGCCAAAATAATAATTTCAAATCTTAAGATGATGTGATATACACAGTAAAAAACGCTTATAGCGAAGTGCCAGGGATTGGCAATTTTGCATGTTCATTATAACGATCACATTCACAACTATGTTACTTTGAAGTTGGCCGTATAAAATATAATTAATCTTATACGTTTGTGTGTAAAAATACAGGTATATATGTGAGAAAATCTTACTGCTTTAGCAATTCAATGTTTACATCCTGTTACTTTCACTTTGTGAGTGACGTCACAGTGATGGTCATGTAGTGTATTTTGGGGGTAAATTTAAATGTTAATTGGGATCGGGTTCGGGATCCGGGTTAATCGTTGCAGTGTCGTCCCGTTCGCCAGGCCGAGGCCAGTTGCACGTTGTCTGTCTTGTGTTCTTGTGGTTTGTTTGCTTTTATCTTCTTTGTTCTTAGTTCTTAATATACGTTTTTATATAAGTGATTTGTGTTGTTGTTTCGTTCAATAGTAAAATCACTTTATTGGCGCTGCGAGCAGGGTATTTTAGCGGTCTTTTTAGACCGGCGTGGTGCTTAGGGGACACCACGTTGTTCAGTCATGTTTAAATTTTGGTAGATTTTGGGTTTGTGTTATGTTATTATTGTGGTAGGGTAGTGCATTGTTGTTTAATTGTATCTTGTGACAATGGAGGGGAAGCTGGGGTTGAGTAGTCAGGGTAGGAAGAGTTCCTGTTTCGTGAGTGGCATGGGTGTCCCGGGGGGCATGGTAGTTGAGCCGGACGGCTTAGCAGGGGCCCAAGGGAGGGATACAGTTGCCTGGGAGGGATTCAGGTCTGACTGGAATGACCAGCTTTGCGGTCTTTCATCTCCATTTAGTCCACCAGGGTGTGCTGAGGAGGTAGAGGTGTCTCTCCCCCAGGGGTGTAATGGTGGTGGCACAGCTAGGGATATAGACTCTGTTGGGACTGCACAGGGGGATCCTATGTTAATAGCAAGGCTTGAGGCCTTGGAGTCCCAGTTGGCCCAAGTGACACAACTGCTGATCGGGCTGTCAGGCTCAATGGTAGGCAGTTGCTCTCAGGGACTTAGTCCCAGGGAGGACAACAATAGTGTACATAGCACACCAGTCAGTGGGGATGCCATTTCCCATTCTAGTAACACTGGGGTCACAGATACAGTTACTAGGAGTGTAGCAAGTGTTCCTTGCTACACTAGTGTCACACCAGTCAGTATGGGGGTAGTTCTGTCCCAGGGAACTCTATTTGGGCAGAGTCAGGTAAACCATGCTTTAGTCAGTCAGGCTGGGATACATTCTGGCCAAAGTAAGGGGGCACTATCCTGTTGGAAACCTTTGTATAGTGATGGGGGCCCGTCCATCCTTAAGGTATATGAGGCTTCTCTGCCTGTGTTGGGGAGCTCACATGAGGGTAGGGATTCCCCTGGAACCAAAGGCCACTCAAGTCTTACGGCAGGACAAGGGTATGGTAGGAGTTACTCTGGCAGCGGGGTGACACCTGATGGTAACCTCGCAGCTGGTATGACACAGGGGGATAGTGGTGTTTCATTAGTCCCTTCATTGGCTAGGAAAAATGGGTCGCATAGTTGTTCCAGGTCAGTGCGGAATGTCCCAGCAGAGGCTAAGTGTCTTCAGTATACTGGTAGCTTAGAGTGGGGTCTGTTCTATGCTAAGTTTAGAACACTTGCCAGGTATTATGGGTGGAATGATGATGATTGTCTGTTAGCTCTAAGTGTTTCAGTGGAGGGGCCAGCACTCAAGTACTTCTATATTCTCTCGTCGCGGGGTGAGGAATTGAGTTTCCCTGAAATAGCCTCGCGATTTGAGCAGAGATTTGGTAAGGGAACACTTCAGGCTGCATCTCAGGTAGAGTTCTACTCTATGACCCAAGGGGAAGAAGAGAGTCTAGAGCAGTGGGGTGACATTGTCATGGAGATTGCACAGCGGGCTCTAGGGGCTCAAGTCCCAGGAGAAGTGCTTCAGGAGCAGGCAGTCTTGCGATTTGCAATGGGTTGCAATGACACGAGAGTGGGTAGAAAGTTGATAGAAAGTCCCCCCTCCACTGTAGATGAGGCAGTCCACCGAGTGAAGACATACCAGCTCAGCCATCAAGTCTTTGACCCATGTCGCAGGGAAGTCCGCATGGTGTCCGTTGGCAGGCAGTCACAAGGACTTGGTTGTACCCCTGGCGGTAAGGTTATTCCATCTGACCAGGGAGTATCTACCTCTGGGAAAGGCAAGCGCTATCGGTGGTCGGTTCTTTGCTTTAAGTGCAGGCAACGGGGACATTTTAGGAGGGAATGTCCGAAGAAGTATTCAGAGTCCTTGGCTGGTACAGGTGTGAGGAGCAAACATGCTAGGTCAAAAGGGTCTCCGACAGTTGGAGCCTAGAAGGGCATTGTGTCGTCAGTCGGGTCTTGTGGTGCAGTAGGTTATGTGGAGGGCGCATGGCAAATACCAGTAAAGGTAAATGATGTTCCGGTCAGCGCTGTGGTTGATACAGCTGCTGAAATAACCATTGTGGCCCAGAACATTTATGATCAGATGTCTCCTCGCCCGGAAATTATATCAAGCAAAGATGTGAGTCTAGCTGGGGGCGGGGAAACCATGACGGTGGGTTCCCTTGGGGATGTTCTTGTAGAGATTGGAGGGACCCATGTCAGGCATCATATATACGTTGCACCATTACAGGCTGACATGCTCCTGGGGATTGATTTCCTGCATGGGAATGCTGTTGAGCTTGATTGTAGCACTAGAGACCTCAGCGTTGGAGCAAACTGGGTGCCCATGTTTAAGGCAAACTCACCCTCTGGATTGCGGGAGGATATCTGTACGTCAAGACCACCCTATGGATGTGAGAGGCCAGCGTGACCCGGAGCCATGGACCCCGCACATTGCGTATCCTGATGCTCGGATGAGATGATGGACTGTGTGTGAACTTTCCGTTGTGATTGATTGACTGTTAATGTATGTGTTCTTATTTTAGTTTAAGTATATTATGAATTGTCCATCACAGGGGTTATATATTTTGTTATGTATCATTGTGTATTTGTGATGTAAATGGCTTCGGTGGGTCGGAATTGGGGCATTCCTCCTCAAAATGGGGGGGAATGTAGTGTATTTTGGGGGTAAATTTAAATGTTAATTGGGATCGGGTTCGGGATCCGGGTATCTTTTGTAGTGTCGTCCCGTTCGCCAGGCCGAGGCCAGTTGCACGTTGACTGTCTTGTGTTCTTGTGGTTTGTCAGCTTTTATCTTCTTTGTTTTTAGTTGTTGATATAGGTTTTTACCTAAGTGATTTGTGTTGTTGTCTCGTTCTATAGTAAAATCACTTTAGTCACATGGTGTGCAGGGAGCTGCCTTTAGACTCGTTCATATCGAAATGTACATTTAGTGACTGATTTACGATTGTTGGTTTACTTAAAAAACCTTCTAATGCAAGAACAGTCTATGTTTTATTCGGGAATTTGCACATCCTTTTAGGTTTAGATTTAGACATGTTCCTAGAAGTCAGAAAATTTTACAAATATTCATATTTGCTGCAAGGAAATGAGAAATGACAAATTTTTCTACTTTTTGTCCCTGTGTAATTTTAATAATCATAGTTGGGCATAAGTGGTTTGTCTGTCATATCTCTCTATCGTCTGCTTCTCTACAAAACAATGGCTTCCAGTGAACACCAAGATCATGAAGGCTCCAGCTCCAGAATTTCGAAGTAAGATGCAAATGAAAACGAAATGTAAACACTGGTAAACAAAGCAAACAGAAATGAGGATTATACATGTATGTTAAAGAAAAAATATATTTGAAATTGATTTTGTGATGACTATTACAATATTTTTCTTTGTCTAGATTAGGATGTACCCAGTACATGTACATATGTCTATGTTTGATGTAGGTAATATCACAGGGACCTGAATTTTTATCAATCAGTCATACATGTATATCGAAAAAGTCATATATCGAAAAATTCTACCCCTACTAATATAAATTGGTGTACCTGTTTATCATTTAGTTATTTACACACATTAAATGCTTAAGTTACCACAAAATTTAAAATGTGTCTCATAAAACAACAATTTTATTTAAATATGCATGATAAATATTTTATGTCATTATATATTACATGTATCTACTTAAGAATCTAACAGGTGCATCACATGATTTTATTAATCTGAAAAAAATGTTGATGCTTTGTTTTGAATTGAAAAAGTCAGTGGCATTTACATTGAGGTAAGGATGTATCCATGTTTGCTTTTCAAATGGGCTTGCACTTGTTCCTTATTAAAAGCACTTATTTATCCAAATCCTTGCAATCTCTACACTAGCTCTTATATATATCACTGTTTTCTAAAGTGGTAATTGTGTGGATATAACAAAAAATGTTTTAACTTTTTAAAAAGTATATTCTTTTTAGAGGTTTCGGAGATCCTCACAGAGTATTGAATAAGCTAAGTTTGTGCTAAAACTTTTGATTCTTCTTTTATATCAAAAGATGACTATTTAGTAAAAATATTTCTATGAGAAAAACAAATATTAAGCTTTTTAGATTGGGATGGAATATGTTTAATATATGTTCCAATAATTTCAATAACACTTCTTTTGCTTGTTGCATGTAGATCCATATAATCCCTATCCATATTTCCTTTTCTTAATGCATGTTCCCTTTGATCCTCCTTCCTTTTACCTATCACAAATCCCTTGTGTGTTGCTAACTGTCTTATATGAGAGTCTATGGGTTCAAATCCCATCACTACTTTTGTACATAGATTTTTGCAGTAGTGAATATAATGGACAGATTCACATTTTCTTGCTAACCACCTACACTCTTGGTTTTTTTCCTCTATGATTTTGTCATTAAACTAGTAGTACCGGTATTTTTAATGTAGGGTATTCCTTGTGAATAGTTGTGTCATTTATATAATATGTAGTACTTGGGGGTGAATATGTGTCATCTATATTTCTTATGCCATAACACAGTGCATCTAGTTCTGGATGTATAAGAAAAAGCCATTGCCAAATTAATTGAACTGGTTTGTTTTTCAGGAGCTCATGAATATCATTGGACCGAAATTTGAATCCATAAGAAGTGTTTCCTTGGAGAGTAGACCGTTTTGACCGTTTTGACATGAGCAAAGGAACTTTACATTTTATTTTAGGTCAATTTAACACTGTATTTAAAGATCATGAGATGCTCAAATCTCTAATATCGTGGCCTACAACTGATGATCAGTGGAACATGTTATCAGAATCATTTGCAGAGAGAGCAGGGTTCCCTAATGTAGTGGGGGCCATTGATGGGACGTATGTTCCAATCAGCGGACCTTCTGCATTTAGGGAATCCTATATTTGCAGAAAAGGTTTCCCAGCAATGCATTTACAAGCAGTCTGTGGGCCTGATTTAAGGTTTTTGGATGTCTTCTGTGGATACCCTGGATCGGTTCATGATGCCAGGGTATACAGAAACAGTCCTCTTTTTCAAGAGGTTCAGGTATTGCCACCTAAATTTCATATTTTATGTGACTCTGCATACCCCATGTCAATAAACTTGATGACTCCCTTTCGTGACAATGGTCACCTTACCCTTGAGGAGAAAAAATACAACAGTGCCCACAGCTCCACAAGAGTGGACATAGAGTGGGCCTTTGGTCTTCTTAAGGGTAAGTTTAGGAAGCTTAAGTTTCTTGACATGAGGAATGTAGAGGACATTCCCTGTACAATTGTAACCTGCTGTGTATTGCATAACTTTATTTTAATGAATGAGACTCTGGATGAGAGTGAAGTTGTTTTGGAAGATGTAGATGTGGATGAGAGGATACAGAGTGAAAATGTGCAGTGTGAAAATGAAGCGAGAGAGGTTATTACAGGACAGGAGAAAAGAAGAAGTATCATGCATCTTTTGAGGTGAAGTACCTGTAGTTGTTTGTACTTGTAAGTACATGTATAAGTTCAGGAGAATGTTACATGTTATTGTATATTTAATTGAAGAGAATGACAAGTTATTTGCATTAATAAAACATGCAGGTGAAAATAATTTATTGACTTTAAGGACAATGGATGCAGGTCAAATAAATTACCCATGAAATATGGCCTAAGGGACCTCACTACATCAAGGCTTATACTTTTCATGACATTTCATTACAAGATGGTAATTTAAATGTTTTGTTAACTTAAATAGTTTGTAACAATAGATTTTGTTAAACATCACCGTAGCTCAGCAGTTTAAGTATCGGGCTTGTAAACCACACATCACAAGTTCCAATCTGCGTGGGGATTTTGTTCATATTTTCTAAATCAATTTTTAAAAATCATAAATTTTTATTGCAAATTTTTTCACCTATTTGACTTAATTAATGCATCATGCTGTCTTTCATAATCATGTAATTGTCTGCTGATTTGAGAATTAAACTATTCCAAGGTGTAGTGAGCCACCTCAAATTTTTAAATATGATATTATCTTTATAATATAGTAAAGAAATAAATGAAATACTTAATTTACCGGTAGATATACTTAAAATATTTTCATACAACGTTAATTAATTTTATATCTTTTATCATGTGACATCATCATCTGCAGAGCAATTATACTTTAAGCGGCAACCTTTCGACTACATGCCCAACAATATTAATCAAAGAGCCCTGCCCACATAGCATGTAGAGATATATATATATATATATATATATATATATATATATATATATATATATATATATATATATATATATATATATATATACATATACATATATATATATATATATATATATATATATATATATATATATATTACATGTACCAGTAACAATCACTAATTGGCAAAATTATGACTCATAAATTCATACCTTGAAAATAACCAACAACAACAATTAAAGATTTCTATTTCTTTACTTCCTCTACCAGTTTTTCTAGGGCAATAACCCTCCGCTCGTCCAGTTTAATGCGTTTATCCTCTACATGCATCCTCTCTTTATGCATGCTTTGCAATTCCTCACGGAAATTTCTTATCTAGCTTGGTTCCCGATCCTTACAGGATGATGCCGTGCGCTTCCCCTTCCTTGATGGTCCATTCTCAGTTGCTACTGGGTCTTTCTCCTTTGATTTGTCCTCTGGGATGGCTGCTTTCAAAGAAGAGGCTACAGCGATTGGAGATACTGCTGGGTCTCCATGCAACAGATCCTGCATCTGGGAGAAGAATCTCCAAGACTGATGACGGCCATGTTCAGTCTTGGAGTTTCTTTCATTTATGATTTTGTACCTAAAATTCACCATTTAAATGTGTTGATAAGAAGCATTGTAAATGTCTAATGATCACTTAAAGTGTGGTGAAAAAATGTATAGCTATACAGGGTGATCAATATGTATTAAAATATAATTTTGGGGAATTTGATTTCAATTCTATCCTGAACAACCCTGGTGTTAAATAGATGAGTGAGTCAATAAATCAGATAACTTTCAATAGCCACTACATGCATGGCTTCATTCGTGTCTGAATACACAATACACAGTCTGCAACTTGGGACTACAAGTATATTTAATACCTGTCACTTTATTTAAAACTAAAGTTATGAATGCAAAATAAGTTTTTTTAAAAGAATTATACTGATAAAAGCTAGAACGGTATCAATTGTCTATTGAGGGTGAGAAATTGACAAATCAATGGAGAAATTACTGTACAAAGCCCTTTAATTAGCCCACACAATCTTCAGTGGCTGGCACATGTGTGTGGGTGTATTGCACAAGCATAAATACGGAGTGCAAAATCTAGCAAAATTTCTGTAAGCGGAAGTTTAATTGTGTTATTGCATTGTTGATCTGGCACTATCTTTCAGGTAAAAATTAAGCTGACACACATGCAAGTGAAAAATTGAATGAGAGAGAGAAAAGAGAGAGAGAAAGTGAATTGAGTAAATTATATGTGATGCCGATGAAAAAATCACCATTAGCTATAAACTGGCAAACAAATTAAATAAGATCTGTATATTACTTGTGTATCCTTTTTTGGTGTAACTTTTAGGGGTTTTAACCTTTCAAAAGAGGGAAATCTTGTGTAAGAATGACGTAACTAACCAACTATAAACCTGGCATGGAGTCCGAGAATACGGACATTAAATATTTTGTAATGCGAAAGAATGATCAGTTATGAATTAAGATATATTAAAACGGAAAGGCGAAGCAGGCGGATGCTTAGTAGAAAAATGAAACACTGAATTGCGGACAAATTCGTCCTTAGGTAAAGAATGTTTCACACAGAGTAGCCATGAATTTAAGAAAGTATTTATACAGAGGTACAACCTATGTTTAATTCCAGGAAGATTCTGCATGCTTTTATAAGATTACTAACGGTGACACTTGATATGAAAACAGTTTCTTAAATACTCGTACAATCTTCGATGTTTGACATTCAGTGAAAGAATTCCAAACCACTTTAAAGTTACATTTTGTAAAATATACTAGACCTTGACTTGTCACTTTATAACTATTGAAAGAAACATGTAGTTCGCTCATCTGCGTCATCTATAATTCAATATGATTATTGTCTCAATATTCCCGCCTAATACGATCTGATTGGACAGAACAAGATAAGTCAAAACAGTACGTAAACATTACAAAAAACTTTTCTGGAGTTAACGCCTCTTGAACGCGTAGTCATGGGGACCAAGTCCGTTTTGATTACATTGAAATATATGTTAAAACAGGCTTTGCCCCTGTGCGCGTAGTTCGCTGTATATGTGTACTGTTCCAAACAGTTTCATGATATGGCAAGTACTGATTCTATTTACTGATTCTATAAATCTAGTTAAAACCACAGGCACCTGAATTTTTATCAATCAGTGGCTTAATAATTAGTCATATATCGAAAAATTCTACCCCACTCTCAAATCGACCAAACGAATACTAGCACACCCAGTTGCCACTTGCAGGTGTAGGGGTCATGTGATTAAATTGACAGGCTGCTTGAGCATGTGTTTAGTCAGAGATCATCGACAAGTGGAGTAGCAAGTTGGTAATATTGAGTAGTGGAATTATTTGTGATTGTTGAAGGTTATTTACTGAAGCCGAGACATTTTAGTCGATACGTTCTGGTGAGTTATTTCTGGTTTTAAATTGTTTTATTGGCATTGAAGTTGAATTCATTTAATTAAGTGCAACAATGTCTTACGATCACTTAAAGTGTGGTGAAAAAATGTATATCTATACAGGGTGAACAATATGTATTAAAATATAATTTTGGGGAAGTTGATTTCAATTCTATCCTGAACAACCCGAGTCAATAAATCAGATAAGTTTAAATAGCCACTACATGCATGGCTTAATTCGTGTCTGAATACACAATACGCAGTCTGCAAGTGAATGTCATCTGAGTAACCACGACTATTTGTAGAGTTGTAAGTGTTTTAAACTTTTATATTTACACTTACCAGGAGTTAAAAAGATCAACAATCTATCTATATGATTTTATAAAGTGTCACGATTAACAATTCAATGAAAATGATAGTGCCCAGTATTGCTGTACGCAGTTACTGTGTCGGTGGGCTTTTGACTTAAGGCAATTTAAAGCTCATTTTGTATCTGTGACGTTTAAACGAACATATATATTGGAGAAAAATCAAATTCATGATGTTCTTGTTCAGGGTTGCTGTCTAAATTGTAAGGGTGGGACAAATAATTATACCGGAAATCATGTCTGTGAAGATGCATCAAGTCTCTTGTTGATTTACCAAGTGTGAGCTAAATCGATCATATAAACCTCCATCGATTATAATCCAAGTATCCATAAAATAAAAGCTCAATCTACTTCAAAATTAATTGTCAAAATTCATGGCCCCTTAATGAGGGGTTTTGGTTTTTGAGGGTCAGAGCTGACCATGTAAGTATGAATTACAAATCTTTGAATTCTAACAAAATTTTCTACCCCACATAAGTAAGATAAAAAAGTAAATGTTTAAGCATGTTACATGTACATTTACTGTGTCATTTGCGTGGAGCCTCCTATTCTATGAAAATAATAGACCCTATGTACATATAGCTGTGTTCAAATTTAGTTTCGGATCTTATAATATATAAGATTGGCAAATGTAGTTATTTACAGTTTATATGCTGAGAGTAGATGATTATAGACTTAAAATTGAAAAATACTTTTCTTGGCCTTTGATCATGATGCCCCAAATAGGCGAATACACATGGAAGTGATGCATATAACATTTTGTTTATAAATCTTAAAAATTGAATTAAGCAATTTCCAAAATGTAAATGTGAATCACGAGAGAAAAAGAGATCAAGAAATGATTTAAAATTTGCTACTGTACACATGTAAGAATGTATTAAGAAGACTGAATCTTTATAACCAGGTTAGATTGGGGGGGGGGGGGGGGTGAATGTGGAGTATAAACATTTATAATTTGAATCGTTTATTGTTATTAATTTTAACTTGTCAATGAATACTACTTATTGATCCCAAGGTAGAAATATGACCTCTGATCATATCTCAATAGATCATTTGTCAATTATGCAAGGTGTAATATAATTTTTTTTAAGAATAACATTTTTTACCAGTTTATAAAAGTTTTTAGACACCCAAATTATATTTTGATTTTAATAGATCATTCGACAAGGTGGGGGGGGGGGGGGGAGAACAGTTTATATTTGAGTTTGTTTGGGAGTGGGGGTTCCAAGTCATATATTTGACAATTTTTTAATGTAATTTAAAATAAGACTAAGCCATACTACAGTCATGAACATGAACAGTATAGAACAAAACACAAACTAATACATGTACATGTATATATACATAGGAAGTATTACAAAACAGCTGATTGATCTATATATGGGTTCTTAAATTGAATCATATATCATGAACATTGTACTGGCCAGTGAAATGAGGAAACTGGTACTTTTGTAAATGCGTCTTTATTTTCTTTTGGAGGGTGACAAAACATATAAGATGTATGACGAATGACGAATGACGAATGACGAATGACGATTTACTACAAAAAATAGAGAAAAAATATTGTAAATAAACTAATTCAAAAAACACACACATACAAATTCATCCTTGACAATGATGAAACGTATGACTATCTGATGTATCAGTATAACCTAATTCAATTAGTCACAATAAGATATGCATCTAGATATATAAATCTGAAATGCTCTAGCAAAGTTTGGCGACAGAAAAATGTAAACAAAGAGGCATAACTCTAGACAACCAAATGATATCATACATGTTGCAAATGGAGTTACCTCCCGTAATATATCAATTATAAACCTAACATAATCCAGCGAAGTTGCACACATGCCTCATAATTACATATAAGTACCTCTATATAGCTTTATCAATATATCATTAATTATGACCTTGAAATATCCATGCATATGCATAAATAGTAACTTTATACCTACACTAAAGTATGAGAATTATCAGAATTATCAGATGTACTGTAATATAATTCTACTGCACAATGTACATATGCATTGGAAAACATTCTAACAATATACATATATCATAACACTCACCAATTAAGTAGTTTCCTCCATAGAAAAGTACATTCAGTACAAAATGATTGAAGACATGAGCCCGCCTCACACAAGTTCACGGGCTCTACACACAAAAAATATTGAGCTCAAAAACTGATGACGTCAGATCAGGTATGACTAACTGCAGTACCAGCATAGATATGACTAATTGCAGTATTGGCGGTAACAACCCAGCCCCCTAATTGTGGAATGAATATGACACAATTACGTCGAAAATACTCTACATCATTAAGTTACAAACAACCTAGTTTTTTTATCAAACTTGTGTCTTCACTAGCAATTGTTCCTAGAAAATGTCAACAATGAACAAACATTCAATGATCACAAATAATAATACAGAAATTTGCACAAGTTCGTAATAATCAAACAGTTCTAACAATCTCCTTCTAGAATCCGGCAGAGTTTATCAACGGGGCGGATCAGAATATTTGTCGCAGTTTTAACTTTAACTTGTCGCACAAGTCCGTTGCAGTCCGGTATAGTTTCACAAATAATGCCCATAGGCCACGAATTTCTCGGAGAATTAGAATCGACTATTAACACAACATCACCAATTTGCAAGTTCCGTTTGATTTCGTGCCACTTCTGTCTTTCTTGTAAAAGTGGTAGGTATTCCCGTACCCATCTATGCCAAAACAGGTTTGCCATATATTGAACTTGTCTCCACCTTCTCCTGTGATAGATGTCGTCCTTATCAAAAACTCCTGGAGGCAGGTTCGGCTTCCGCTTCATTAAGAGCAAATGGTTTGGTGTAAGTGGTTCCAAATCAGAGTGGTAATCTGTATTCTTTGTGATTGGTCGATCGTTGATCATATATTCGATTTCACACATCAGGGTATTAAGTCCTTCGTCGTCCAAGGTCTGTTCCCTTACAACGCTGTTCATGGCCTTGCGAATAATTCGAATGATTCTTTCCCACACTCCACCATGATGTGATCCAGCTGGTGGGTTAAACTGCCAGTCTACATTCTTCTGTAACATTGAATTTTGAATCTGGTGTTGATTCCATTCCTGTATGGATCGGGCAAGTTCACGTTCGGCACCAACAAAATTAGTTCCATTATCAGAACGTATCTTCGTAACTTGTCCCCTTCTGGCAATAAAGCGTCGCAAGGCATTTATGTAAGAATCAGTGTCTAATGAAGCTGCTACTTCCAAATGTACAGCTCGACTTGCCAAGCAGGTGAATATTACGCCATAACGTTTCACACGACTTCTCTTTTGTTTTACTTCGAACGGTCCAAAGTAATCGACTCCTACTCTGCTAAATGGTGGTTCATCTGGAACGATACGATCCTTTGGTAGATTTGCCATCTTCTGCTCTTCAACTTTCGACTTGAATCGTCTACATGTAACACATCTTGATATCAGCTTCCTGATAGCTGACGGAGCATGGATAATCCAATACTTTTCTCTTAACTTTGCCAACATATGGTTTCTACCACTGTGCATCAGTTCTTGGTGAATTTGTCTAAGAATGATAGTTGACACGTGATGATCTTTGGGTAGAATAACTGGATGTTTCATCTCTGCTGGAATACTTGACTGGTGTAGTCGACCGCCGACACGTAAAATTCCATCATCCAAAAATGGATCCAAGTTCCTGATTCTACTTCTACGATTCACATGAGAGTTTCCTGATGCAAGAGCATTGATTTCTGTGTCAAATTCTTGCTGTTGAACAAATTTCAGTATTGACTTTTCTGCCTCTTTAAGGTCTTGGTGCGATAGAACACTCTTATCATATGATTCTTGTAATATTGGACTAGAATTGAGTCTTTTCATGTTCACACGCCTTAACAATTCTTTCCGCACTTTCAGAATCCATGCCACTGTTCGTTTCAACAAGTACCACGAAGAATAATGTTGAATCAACTTATTAACACACTCTGTAGAATTGTCTGAATTCTGTTGCTCTGCGATGACTGCTCTGACGTTAACTCTTTTCACCTCTGGGTCATTGTCCAATAATTCTGTATCAGCGATCTCCATTGGATGTTTGGGCCACTGATCCTCTGGTTCCAATAAAAAACTAGGGGCCTTGATCCAGTTTTCTTGCATGATAAGGCTGTTGGCCGATATACCTCTTGATGCGTAATCAGCTGGGTTGACTTTCGTGTTAATGTATCTCCAATTGCTTGGCTGCGATCCTTCATGTATCACTGCTAGTCTGTTAGCTACGAAAGTATGAAATCTTGCCGTTCTGTTCTGAATATAACGTAATACTGCCATACTGTCGGTCCAGAATATAACGCGATCGATGGGCATGTCTAGCTCAGTCAGTAACATCTTGTTGGTTTTGACGGCTATTGTAGCTGCAGTCAACTCCAGTCTTGGAATGGTTGTCTGTTTGAGTGGTGTAACACGAGATTTTCCCATGATGAAGGAACAATGACGTTCTCCGTCTGTATTCTCCAGTAGTAAGTAGGACACTGTGCCATATCCTGTTTCGCTTGCGTCAGAGAAGTGATGTAACTGCGCAATGACTGGATCGAATCCAAAGGGCTTGATACATCTGTTCACTTTGAAGTCTTCTAGTTTCTGGAGGTCCTGGTACCAATGATTCCACTGAATTACAAGGTCATCTGGAATTCTATCGTCCCATCCTAATTGCATCTTGCAAAGTTCTTGAAGGATACATTTGGCCTTGAGTACAAATGGAGCCAAAAATCCTAATGGGTCATATACACTACTGACCATCGACAGAATTCCTCGTCTGGTAAGCGGTTGTTTGTTCAATTCCAACTTGAAGTTGAAGAAATCAGACTCGACGCACCACTGGACTCCAAGGGCTCTTTCAATCGGCAAAGTATCACGATCTAGATCTAAAGTCTTAACTTCTTTAGCTCTCTCTGACACAGGTATTGAGTTCATGACATCTCGACTGTTGCTTATCCACTTTGAAATGTGAAAACCACCTTTGTCTAAAAGTCTTTGTAAGTCTTTCACTAATATTACAGCCTCGTTCACAGATTTGACAGACTTAAGACAATCATCTACATAGAAGTTTTTGAGAACGGTGTTAACAGTCTCTTCACTGAAATATCCTTTCCAATCCTGAGCTGTTTTTCGAATACAAAAGTTGGCACAACTAGGTGAAGATGTTGCACCAAACAAATGCACAACCATTTGGTATTCAGTTACACTTTTCGAAGTATCTCCATCTTTCCACCATAGGAATCGAAGAAATGAAGCATCCTGGAGAGGTACACGCACTTGGTAGAACATGCTGTCAATATCACCCATAACAGCTATCTCATCTTCCCGAAATCTGATCAGAGTTCCAATAAGTGTGTTTGTCAAGTTAGGGCCTTGTAACAACTGATCATTTAGTGAAGTTCCCTTGAACTTGGCTGCACAATCGAATACAACGCGCAGTTTATTCTTCTTGGGATGAAATACACCATGATGCGGCAAATACCACACACGTCCATCGTTTTGTTGTAGGTTCTCAGTAGGAACTTGTTGTGCGTAACCTTCACTGATAATTTTGTCCATAAATGCTTTATAACTGTCACAAAATTCAATGTTGTTTTCAAATTTTCGGGATAATGAAATCAGTCTCTGTTCTGCTTGTTTTCTGTTGTTAGGCATTGTAACAGTTTTAGATTTGAAAGGTAAGTCAATGATATAATGTCCTTCCTCAAAATGAACTGACTTTTTTACCAATTCTAGGAAAGTTTTATCTTCCTTTGACGGCTCTGGAACATCATCGATCGCCCGCTCACAAAAGTCATGATTAAACTGGTATCTTATCTGTTCTTCTAATCTTGCATCAATGCGATTGACCGTGACGAATGTGTTGAAAATGCCATTTTCTGGAACTGTGTCGATTGGTCCATTGATAACCCATCCAAGGATAGTCTTCATAGCGAATGGACCATTGTCTTTACTAGGAATTATGTCCCATGGTTCCATTGCTTTAGGAACATTGACACCAATTAACAAACCGATATCACTATCTATTGGTATTCTGTCAATGTGAATGTCACTTAAATGCGGCCATCTTTGAAGGTCCTCCAGTGAAATTATGTCTTTCCTGGACACAGGTAATTCTGGTTGTGTGTAAATAGGAGGTAGATCTATTTGATTGTCACCATTCACGTCAGTTATTTCAAGTCCAGAGAGAATATAACAATTTTCTGTCTTCTGTTGTCCCATGGTTGTCAGATTTAACAAAGTCTTTTTGCCTTCAATGTGAAGTAAGTTTGCTATTTTCTCTGTACAAAATGTTGCTGTACTCCCTGAATCCAAGAAAGCATATGTATAAATGTATTTGTCACTGTTTCTTGATTTCAGTCGCACTGGTATAATTGGAAGCGCTTGCCTCACAAGTTCCCCAGCCCCCATATGCGCTGCCGAAGACACAGATGCTGAAGGTACAGACAATCTGTTGTTGTTCTGGTCCGGAGGTTCAAAGCTCTGTCGAGGATCCAAGTGGAGTATAGAAGGATGACATCTCTTACAATGAATACAATATGACTTGCGTTGACAAACTCCCTTCTGGTGTCCAGATTTTAAACAAGAAAAGCACAGTCCTTTCATTTTTAAAACTGCATATCTGTCTTTCAGAGGAAGTTTCATAATGTTCTTGCACTCTTCCAAGGAATGTGACGAACCTTCACAATAGATGCATGGTTTCACAAAAGCACAAAATTTTGGTTTGTATTGAACAGCAGCTGTGTGATTTTCTGTAGATGAATGGGACTCCATAGTTTTTGTAGCAAAGTTCCGGCTCGGTCTTGAAAATGTGTTCACTCTTTCATTCTGTCGTTTTGGTGCACTTGAACTAGAATTCATGACTTCTTTTCCATAGATAGGGTCATTCGCCTTTTTAGCTTCTTTGCGGACGAAGTTTACCAAGTTTTGAAATGTAACAGCTTGTTTTCTGTCTTTAAGCTCATACACCACATTTCGCCACTTTTCTTGTAAGTAGAATGGTAGCTTCCTAATTAGAAGTTTCATATTTTCTGAGTATTCAAGAACTCGAGCACTGTTTACGTTATTCACAGCAAATTGACACTCGGTTAAGAATATTGCATAAGAGTCTAATGCCTTCGAATTGTCTGGTTTAATTGCTGGCCAATCCAACGCCTTCTTGACATAAGTATGAGCCACAACATCTGGATCACCATATCGATCCTTAAGTTCATCTAAAGCTTGTAGGTATCCTCTTTCTGCATCCAAATGTGAATATCCAGTTACTATTCTGTTAGCTTCACCACTGGTAAATTGAAGAAGAAAGTTCAAGCGCTCTTCATATGAACTGGTGTTAGCGCACACTTTGGTGTTGAACTGTCGGATAAATCTTTGGTAGTCCATTGGATTTCCTTCAAACTTTTGAATGTCAGCTTTAGGTTTGTTGAGCTCTCTTGCAACTGTAAATAGATCATCTGTGTTGTGGTGATTTTCTGCAGTTGTAAACGTTGGCTCTGACAGATGAGAATAAACTTGGGTCTGTGGTTGACGACTTGTTTCATAACTTGAAACAGGCACATATGGTGTACTGTGGCGTGTTATTGTTGGCACATATGGAATACCAGGTGTCATTGTACATGTAGATCTGTTAATGTGGTTAACTGTTTCACATGTTGGTAATGGTCTTGAAACAGACGAAAACACCGGTGCATATGGACTCAACTTTGACTGCTTCATAGATGTAGACACATGCATGATGGGATCCTGTATTGATGTTGTCACTGTTGATAAAGGAAGATGAATGTCACCCGCGGCCTCTGACAGACGTCCCACTTCCAGATCAGCTTTTTCCAGTTGTTCGATTATTTTAGTTCTCTCATCACATATTTTTAAAGCTGTCTTTATATCCAGTTCTTCTTCCTTCAATTTCAACTGTAATTTGGCCTCTTCTATCTGTTTTTTCTCTTGAAATGATGCCGCTCTGGCCTTTAATTCCGCTTTTCTTTGACTTTCCTCCAACTTCGCTTGCGAATAACTGCTCTTGCGACTTCCACTAGAACTCACGGAATTGTTATCAATCACAACACTTTTTGAATGTTTTGTAAACCAGTCCTCTACAGAACTTTTCAAATCCATAAGGTATTCATCCCTCTTCTGGAATCTTTCTTCATCAGGGACCTGATCACTGGTAGAAAGCCAAGCCCGTACTTCATCCTGAGACACTAGAAATTCTTCGTATTTATCGAGCCATTCACTATACGCTCTTCTAATCGTTTCTTTATCCTCTGATGATAATAATAATTTCTGTAAGTTGTCACTAAGTGTCAACAGTATTTTGAAACACCTTTCTCGGTTTTTATTTTTACTTTCCAGGGTAAATTCAGCACCTTTTTGAGTCATTTTCCTACTTCGTTCACTCCTACGGTACTGTTCTATCTTCTCACCCTCCATCCTCCTCCATCATCTACTTAATTGTAAATATTTGTACTGGCCAGTGAAATGAGGAAACTGGTACTTTTGTAAATGCGTCTTTATTTTCTTTTGGAGGGTGACAAAACATATAAGATGTATGACGAATGACGAATGACGAATGACGAATGACGATTTACTACAAAAAATAGAGAAAAAATATTGTAAATAAACTAATTAAAAAAACACACACATACAAATTCATCCTTGACAATGATGAAACGTATGACTATCTGATGTATCAGTATAACCTAATTCAATTAGTCACAATAAGATATGCATCTAGATATATAAATCTGAAATGCTCTAGCAAAGTTTGGCGACAGAAAAATGTAAACAAAGAGGCATAACTCTAGACAACCAAATGATATCATACATGTTGCAAATGGAGTTACCTCCCGTAATATATCAATTATAAACCTAACATAATCCAGCGAAGTTGCACACATGCCTCATAATTACATATAAGTACCTCTATATAGCTTTATCAATATATCATTAATTATGACCTTGAAATATCCATGCATATGCATAAATAGTAACTTTATACCTACACTAAAGTATGAGAATTATCAGAATTATCAGATGTACTGTAATATAATTCTACTGCACAATGTACATATGCATTGGAAAACATTCTAACAATATACATATATCATAACACTCACCAATTAAGTAGTTTCCTCCATAGAAAAGTACATTCAGTACAAAATGATTGAAGACATGAGCCCGCCTCACACAAGTTCACGGGCTCTACACACAAAAAATATTGAGCTCAAAAACTGATGACGTCAGATCAGGTATGACTAACTGCAGTACCAGCATAGATATGACTAATTGCAGTATTGGCGGTAACAAACATATTATATTATTGTTTCTTTGTTCAAGGCATTTAAGATGGTATGTAGGTCATGATCCCAAGTGCTCTTCCTGAAATTATTAAATATCATCAAAACCATTGAGATCCCCACCTTAATCCAAAGATATTATTCCTCCTTAGGTCATGCAGGCGCATCAGATCATTATGGCATGTAAGTCATGACCCTAAGGGGTCATCCTGACCCCCTTAGAATCAGAAAATGTCAATTATCTTTAAATTATTGATGTTTGATGATCCTGTCTCTATTTAATCTTTATTATTAAGTCTCCCAAATGAAATTTGGAGACTTATTGTTTTTGTACGGTTCTTAATACGGTTCATGTATTATTATTCATCTTCTTTTTCTTCTTTCCTGCTCTGAACTTGTTTCTCAAAGATGGCTGAACAGAATTGTACAAAACTCTAGGATATGATAGGCCTGCATGTAGTTGTGCACCCTGGTTTGATTTTTCTCATTTTGGGTTAGACAACCACTTTTCGGGGGAGGGGGGGAGGGGGGTGTCAAAAGGGTGGGGGGTCTAACAGTGAACCTTGTAGGAAGAATCGTAGACTCTATTGTAAATGGTAACTTGAAAACGGACAAAGATAATAATATAGGGTTTTCATAATCATATATTGGCTGTTACTGGCAATATATAGGGTTTATTAGATCTGACCCCTGGGGTCAATTCCCCACCCCCAAGGAATTTGAAATTACCATATATCTCAGAAACTGTTATAATCATGACCCCTAAACCATATATATTCATGTTTCTGATGTCAAGGAGCATAAAATGTTATGTAGGTCATGGGCCCTGTGGGTGGTCCTGACCCCCTCAAACAGCAAGTCCCTTAATATCTTCAAAACAGTTGAGATCCCCACCCTTAAACCATATATATTCTTGTTCCTTATGTCAAGGGGCATCAAACGGTATGTAGGGGGTGGCCATGACCCCCCTTGAACAGGAAGTGCACGAATATCTCGAAAACGGTTGAGATCCCCACCCCTCCCCTTAACCATATATATTCTTGACCCTTAAAGGGCATCAAAAGGAAAGTACCGGTAGGTAATGGGCCTCAGGGTTAAATTTAATTTTTCAAAACTGTAATGCACATCTATGGAACAGTTCCTATCATATCCCAAGATATGATGTTTCTATCCATTAAATCATAAAAGGAGTTCTAGGATCTATGTTTTTTTGAAGTGATAAACGTCAATTTTCTGCTACTCTTTGACTCCCTGGATGAAATTTAAATTTTGAAAACCTTACTGCACATCTATAGAACAGTCCCTATCATATCCCAAGATATGATTGTCTATCCATTAAATCATAAGAGGAGCTCTTGGATCAATGTTTGTTTTTTTTAGTGATAAACGTCAATTTTCTGCTACTGTTTGACTCCCTGGATGAAATTTAAATTTTAAAAAACCTTATTGCACATCTATAGGACAGCCCCAATTATATCCCAAGAGATG
>NC_088861.1:6876788-6884288 GCF_963853765.1 Magallana gigas | reverse complement strand
TCAAACACTGTGATTGTGTATGTTTCATGAACAAGAGTAATGATTCATATTAAGTGTTCATCATATGACAAGTTATTTGTAGTGAGAGGATTTGGTTTGTTCATCTGTATTACTGTAGTTCAGCAAGTGCCCTTATTTGTCCAGTTAAACTAAGGAGGCTAAACTGTACATTCCATGAGATGTTTGGCAGGTTAAATGATGCAGAAACATTATTTTGACCATTGGTGCATGTAACAATTCCAGTTTGTTAGATTTGGGTTAGAAATTTGGGGTCATGAGGTCTTTGATAAGGGTATTATTGTGACTTCATTTGAAACATTTTCAGTTTCTCATTCAGGCTTTTCAAACTCTGGCAGTATCTGGTAATTTTACTTGGCTGAAATCATCACTGTACTGGTCAGAGACAATTGTTGGGAGAAAACTTGATTACATATTTAGTTAAAATATGTTCCACATGGTACCTCCTATTTTTATAAATGTACCACCTGTTTCTGATATTTTTGAAAGCATTGCCCATTTCCTAAATGAAGAAGGTTACCGCAAGTGTATAAATCGGTTCAAAGAAAAGACATGTATGGCTATATGTGCATGGACTTACATTTAATATAAGTCAAAATTTGTCCAGATTGAAACAAACAACAAAAGTACAGCAAAACTTGTTAATAACAAATTTTAAGGGACCATAGAGAAACTTTGTTATGACCATAATTTGTTATATGTTTATTATGAATTCATAAGAAATCTTAAAGCGAATTCGCTTAAAAAAAATCAGCTGACAGTAGTTTAAACTATTGTAGGTTATAAAATCAATATCACCACCGTTTACAAAAATTGTCAGTATAACTATTAACTTCAATTTTTATAAAAATTTCTGTACAGTATTTGAATTTATGTATTTTATATATGCATCTTAAAATTTCTTATATCTTAAATAAGATTTGTAAAGAAAATATTTGTTTTATGAACGATAAAATACGTTAAAATTTTGCTAGCGGGGGTCTTATAATTACTAATAACCATAAATTCAAATTCGCTCTATCTGTGTTCATATATTCAAGTTTTGCTGTACTTATAATATCGTTCTAGTGTAGAGCTTCTTAAAATAAGTTATTATAGAGTTGAAATATTGGATTGTGAGAAAAAGACTATAGTTTTACATTCCTGGTATGAGATATCTTACAGATCTGCAAGTGATGTCATCTGTTACAGAGATCATGATATTTGTTGGAATCTCAAGTGGTAATAAATTGTTCGATTTGGTATACAGTAAAACACGGTTATAGCGAACACGCTTATAATGAATTGACGCTTACAGCGAAGTGAATTTCATTCCCCAAATCTCTATTTCATGTTGTGAACTTGACGGATATAACGAATTACGCTTATAACGAAGTTAAATTGGCTGTCCCTGGGACTTTGTTATAAGCGTGTTTTACTGTAATTGTAATACGTGATGTGAGTTCAAGGGTGGCCAGCTATTGTCATAAATCATTTGATGGGCATTAGGTTACAAGAGTTGGAACTGCAGAAAATGAGTATGTGACAGTATATATACTCCGTATACTCTAATATTAATTTCAATTAATCAATTATACAACTATTCTTACATAAAAATTGGCACGTTGAATAAGTGAAGGTTAGATAGCTTTTTGTTTGTGACAGTTAGCAAAGCTAGGTGGAAAGTGAATTATCATGTTTTGATGATTTTGAAAAGCTGTTTTTCTCCTTCTATTGATATGAAAGGATGTTCTAATTAATTAAAAGGAGGGACTGTGAAAAATTTGTAATGATAGACAAACATGAATTTTAAAGAAAATAGGAAGAGAATACTAAAATTAATGATCCTTTTGACCCAGAAATGGAAACACTTTTCTCAGGTGAGAAGCAGGTTTGTGTCAGGTGTAATTACAGGTAGATCTGACATATGATAAAAGGAAAATAGTTCCTTATCCCAGTTGTAGCACTGAATGACCTTGTGCATTAATCTGTCGAGAGAGGGCAGATGTCACAATCATTTTTACAAATGTAAACACAAAACCATCTATAAGTACATCCATTCTCAAATATAAATTGCACATTGAACACACAATAGAAAATATTTCAATCTGCAAACATTCCAGCTAAATAAAAGGATTGGGTTTATTTGTAAATAGTTTGTCTAAGTAATTGAGTGTTGCCGGATATTGACTCTGTTTACAACATCAGCTGGCCGAGATTTTGAGACGACCCCTGATTTACGCTGAAGAAATTATTTACTCTTTCCCACAATAGTCATTATGGTGATTAGCCATGTGCTCGGCTATACTCAGTCAGTCATAGTTTAAATCCTGTTCGTTGATACCAGCTGAGGAGTTGTCTAATCAAAAGTGTAGATTTATAAAAAGGCTTATGATAAGAATAATTATGGATGGGTCTATGGTGTTTTTTTTATTGAATTAAATACTATTGATAGTATATCACCAAATAGTTATTTTGTATTCAATCTGTTGTATGAATAAATTTTGAACAAAAAATATTGTTTAAATCTGGAGATTCTCATCAAATTAAGTAAAAGTGTTGGTATTTTATTTTATTTAGAACATGTCTGATATGAATCAACCACGACCTGGTTTTTCCCCCTCCAATTACCAAATGCCACCACAAAGCCAATACGGCGCTGGGCAATATTCCCCTAACTCCCGTTATGGTAATATGGGCGCGCCTAACAGACCTGGCCCAGCCAACATGCCAAATGCAGGATTTGGCCATCCAGTAAGTTTAAGTATAGTAGTGTTCTAAAGTGTGTAAATTTGTTGTCTCAACTGCTCTTTGCCCCTAAATCTGGCCAGTATGAAAGAAACAAGAAGTATCCCTAAGAGAAAGAAAACTGCTTGTGTGTGCGATGTTCGTGTGATGTTTGTTTGCGTGTATGTGTTTGATATAGAGCTGAAACGAATACCCAAAATCAATATTCGAATATTCGTGACTGCTATTCTATTCGTATTCGAATATTCGTAGACGTCATGTGCAATGTATTATGCATGTTTGTTACCTTATATGACCGTATTAATTTATGTGTAGGTTACGTAAACACCTCAGTTCGATGTTGGTACATGTAGTCATTTAATAAACTTTCTCCGTTGTATTTGGTGTGCATTCTTTTATGCAAATGATATCTCATTCAACTACAATCGAAAAATAACTTTGATATACTGCAGTTGTAAGGTCCCAACTCCTGTCGATACGTACACAAAGCTTTCCGCCATGTTTGATTATAGTATTTTAAAAAACCAATAACGACATCAATTCCGGAAACGTTCCGTTTATTTCAAATTGAAGAAAAAAATATCGACGTATCTAAATAGATTAAGAAACCGTCGATATACATCATAATACATGACTTTGAACTTACCTAGTAATTCATGTAGATGTATGCTGCAAACTAGCAATTAAAATAATAATACAGAATTTCTGTATTCGGTAATAAATCATTTAACAATGTCAGGTAAATGAAAAAAAATACGTAAACTTGCACAAAGAAAGGATCTAACTTTTGTTTTAACAAATGATCTTTAATCATCTTCATCATTATCTGGCTCAAGTAATGGAAGGGGTGGCAAACTTTCTTTCTTACTCGGACTTGGTGGCTCACTGGCTCGCTCTTGTTTGACTTCAAGTGCGCTCGTGGAAGCAGAATTTTTGTCATCAGGAAGAACTGATTCCTCTGCGCTGTCGACTTTGGTTTTAGTAGAGCTTAATACAGATCTTAAGAATACCAATTGATTAACTGTGTCGGGGTCCAGACTTGCTCGCTTTTTCGTAACAATATTCCCAGTATCCGAGAAGACGCGCTCTGAGGGAACGGACGTGCCGGGTATACAAAGAAAAAACTTTGCAATGGGCGCCAGTTTTTTGTAGCTATCTGCCTTATTTTTCCACCAGTCTAAAGGATCGGCATTTCTCTTTACCGCTGTCTCTCTGACGAACATTTCATACTCTTGTACAAGAGATTTTTCCGCATCTACTTCTTCGCCCGTTAAATCGACTAGATCGCCTAACAGAAAACTCATTGCATTGACCTCAGCCTTGTTACTCTCTGCATTGTCAGTATTTTCCGATTTTACCGCAACCGGCGGTTCCACTGGTACTTGTTCTGTTTGGGTGTCAAATTTTTCTATGCTTGATTTGACGAGATTCCTCTGCTCATCTGTCATGAATTTCAGGGACTTGTAACGTGGGTCAAGTGCGCACGTAAGAACGGCATGGTGTGTCGCTAAATCATGATCGCTCTTGGGAAACCGAGACGACAGATCTTTGGTAACTGCTTCCTTAAACTTAACGAGAACAGTGCTGTCTTCTCCCTGCACATTCAAATGATTTTTAAGAAGACCAATAACAATAGGGTAAACCATGCTGAGAGTTGGGAAACTGGTTCCACTTATTGTAGTTGTAGCAACCTGAAGTGGTTTTAAGACTGGCACTAAGTCCTCAATGACTTTCCAGACCTGATCAGGTAATTCTAGGATTCTCGCATCGGAAGGACTTGTAATGGTGTTGTTGTGCAGGACTGCAAAAATAGCAAGGCGCTGCTCTATGAGCCTTTCGAACATTATATATGTAGCATTCCACCTGGTTGGGACATCTTGAAGTAGTGAGTGTTCTGGTAAATCTAACTGCCTCTGACGAGATTTGAGCTCATTAGAGGCCAGAGAACTTCTTTTAAAATGGCCGACAAGTTTTCTGGCCGCTGCTGCTGCACTAGAAATTTCCTTGATTTTAAGTCCAGCTTTCACACTTAGCTGCAGAGTATGCGCAAAGCAACGAATATGTGGCCAGTCGAGGTGTGTTGTCATAGTTACCATATTGGCGGCATTATCAGTTGTTATGCCTGACACTGGTGTATTGGAGATCCCAAAGTCCTCTACAATACATTTGATTTCATTCGCAAGGTTTTCCCCGGTGTGATGATCTTTTACCTCTATCGTAGCCAAGACATAGTAACGTAGTTGCCACATGCTATCAATAAAATGAGCTGTCAGGGTTAGGTACCCCTCTGTTGCACAAGATGTCCACGTGTCAGTGGTGAAAGCTAATGATGATTGTGACTGTAATTCAGTCGCTACTGTTTGCTTTAATGAGCCGTAGTAATAATTAGTGTAATTTTTCATGGTGGTGTGTGAAGGCACTACGTATGTTGGGTCAAGTGAGTGGACAAAATTTCTAAACCCTACTCCGTTTACAATGCTAAGGGGGCGTAGATCTTTAGCACACATCTCGACCAGATACTTAGTAGTTAATAACCAACTTTCTCGCGACTTCGGTTTTTTCTTGCTAAATTGCAGCGTTGATTGAGATTTCAATGGCCTCTTTTTACCGCGGTCATTATCACTAAAAGAAAATATGGAATCAAATTAATTGAGCATACATACAATATAGCTAAAATCGCCAAAATGTTTTACTAGCTAAAATCGCCAGGTTGAAACAACGAATGGCATTTTTTTGTCGACAACTCTTGTTAATAAACTCAAGTAAAAATAGAATTATCACTGCGTTATTCACACTAGCTCAAACATATTTTTCAGTATATCATGCTATAATTCATTCATCGTATAAATTGTTCTAATAAATATGAATCGAAAAATCCGGATTTTTTCTACCCGAGCGATGTAAACTCTGCTTTTACTTCCAATGTAAACAAGTATGGCAGTTCGGAGAAATGATAAATTTTACAAACCATGAGGCCGACGGGTGCTTGCCTTTAAGGTGATTAATAAGGTTTGATGTCGTGCCTTTATAAATAAGGCTAGTTGTGCCGACAGGACATAATTTACAAATGGCTTTGTCTTTGGTTTCGTTCAACGTGAAATGCTCCCACACCCAGCTTCTCTTTTCCATCGTGACGAAATAACACGATGCTGCATCGTTTACAGCAATGCATACGGGTATTAAACATGTGACCGAATATTCGAATACCAAATATCTATTCGAATATTAGAAATTTACTATTCATTCGCGAATATTCGAACATTCGTTTCAGCTCTAGTTTGATATTTAATATATATGTAGTATGCTTACATGGTCTTCAAGTTGCATTTATTCATGCAAAACTAGAATTCCATGATGAGCTCGACCTGTTTTTCCCCCCAATGAAGAAATGAAAATAAATGCATTTTTGTTTTTTATAATTCCAGTACCAGAAAGTTGTTTACCTTGATCATGTTGAAGAAAACATTTTGTTAAATTTTCAGAATCCCCAGCAGATGTCGTCAGGACAGCCTCCAGGAATGACCCCGCCCCCATCAGGAGGGATGGCTTCACCCATGCCCAATGACTCCCCTCATCATCGCCAAGCTTCCCCCTCACCTTCGCGTCGCCAGCCAACCCCTAGTTCCAGATCCTCCTCCCCACAGAACTTACCAGGTGGAGGGCCTCAGCAACAGCAACCCAGTCCATCTGTAAGTGTAAAGATTGCCATAGATTACATGTGTGGTTCATCCATCCATCACACACATATCTCTTACTGAAAACTTGTTTAAAAAGTTACAGCTTTAGTCTATTAACTTGTGGGAGATGTTGAATAATGCCTCTTTCTTGTGTATGTGGCCAAAATATGATGATAGCATACCTTTTATTTCATCACACGTTTATATATAGATCTATATAGATGATTGAATTCATGCAATGAAGAAAAATCACTTAATGTTGAGAATCATTTTCATTAATTTACCATTGAATTAAGAAATCTTTTTTTTTCTTTTGAATTTCAAAAAAAAAAACACCTTTAGATTTAACATTACTGATTTTGACTTTGTCTGCGTAAATTTATGTATTTTTGATGCAAAAATAGATACATTAATTTTTGTGATTTTACATCAACAATTTATCTGTATAGCATATTAATGCGTTCATTTACCTGACATAAATTCCCTGATTCACGTTTTTCTACTGTCAAAACAGGAAAAAAGCCAGCTTTTTAGCTTGTGTGTGTTCTTTTGAGCATAGTTTTGTCTTGGATGGGATCACACTAGATTTAATAGCTCAATTTTTTCCATGATGTGTTGCAGCAGAGTGTATAGTCAATGCTATCTTTATAAAACAGCATAAGAACCCCTTAATTCTTCTCTTGGACGGACATAACATATTGTTAGATTGATTATGCTTATTATTAACAAAAGAGGGGTGAAATGATCTCTATCATTGGACATTGACTTGAATGATTTCTTTGTTATGTACTGGTAATGAAATCTTGGGTCATTTGGGCTCAAACCCATGTCCTGCTGCACAATTTCAGTAAATGCTGACTGACAGAAATGTCAATTATTTTAGGTTTTAAATGAAATATATGCTCTTTAAAATTTTTGCCCAATAAGTATGCAACAAACTACTAATCATTTTGTAAGCTGAATTTACTGAAACGGGAGATGTGAATTGATGAAAGAGTTGCTTCACAAGTCAATGAAACATATTGTAGTCCCTTATTTATGAACCAAGTAGACATGTGTACAGTATGTTCGTAGACAC
>NC_088861.1:6869288-6871788 GCF_963853765.1 Magallana gigas | reverse complement strand
TAAACAAGGGCACCTGCTAGCAAGTGTTTTTGTCTTTTGATCGCGAATAAAATACTTTTTAAAACTTCAAAATGTCCCTATGTAAATCTTCTAGCAAGCCCGGACTTTAAATTACTTGTTCTACCTGGCTGAGCAAGCACAGGTAAACGTTTGCTTTAAGACTTGAATATAAAGGCATGCAATCCTGTGTGCTGTGTTATCGGGGCCCCCTGATTATAGTCTGTTTCTGCTTGACCAATTCATACAAGGTTTTCTGTTAAAATGTTTCCTGTTAAGGTGACCTAAGCTAGTGGGTACGTTCTCTGACGGTGTAGAGTGCAAAGCATCAAGTAATGAAATAAATTAGGTTTTATATTTTGTCTTTTATTTATTTGAGGTCGAGTGTTAGTTGTGAATTACAGAGTTATTGTTCTTGCTATGAAAGAAACATGTTATAACACCATACAAAAAATCCCAAACTTTTCAATGATTTGAATTTATTTGACAAAACTATCCAATTGGTTGCTTTGAGTTAGTTTTGTCAATCTACGAGGATTCTGTTTACAAGAATTGACTTAAATAAACACAGAGAAGCATTAATTTTCTACATTTTAAGTAAATGATCAAGACATGCAGTTGTCATTGTATATTATTGAAGCAAGTGGTCAAGTTATACAGATGTATTTGTGTTAGTCCTTGACATGGGATGACCAGATAGTTAGATTAGAAAATTAATGAAAAGTGAAGTTTAGCGAGATAGGGTGAGGAGAACGGTAGTCGGTGTCACTGTTGAAAGTAAAACTTATCAATAAGATAAGTCAAAAGTGAAATGGGTGTCATTGAATAAAACAAAGCTAAATGAGCAGGTTCTGAGATCAGTAATTGAATGAATCAAACTTGAATGAGATAAGATGAGTTGAATTTAAATCTGTCATTGGATGATACGAAGCTGAGCGAGATAGAATGAGCCAAAAGTGAGATAAATGTTATTGTATGAGGCAAATAGATTGAGTGAGATAGCTTGGATGGTTAAAATATAGATCAATGTTGCTAATTAGAGGAAAGCACTGTACCATGATTTTTTGTTTTGTTTACAGGACATCTCAGGCTGTGACGATGTAGCGTCGTGTGACACTAACTCCCAGGGATTACCTACCTCAAACTCGCCACACCCCTCCTCCATCTCATCGCTGAGGCCTGTCCCCTCCCCTGTCGGATCATCAGGTTCAAGGTCAAATACACCGGCGTCACTTCCAGGTAAGTCTATAGTTAAATTAAAACTGCATGAAAATTCCACTTGGTCGACTTTTTTTCAGTTAATTTAGATCCCTTGTCAATTTTAAACGAACAAAAATACTCAAAACCACCAATGCTCCTCTGCATCATCCTTTCTATTTTATAAGTATATATTGCAATAATATGTGGTCCTAAATAAGCTTATATAGTAATAATAAATTGTTAGATTTGATATATTATTGCAGTTTAAGTGTTCACAGCTATTTCACACTCATTTTCTCATAGTTTAGCTTTACAGCAGTTTAAAAAGTTGTTTAAAAAACGAAATACAGGAGAAAAGTGCTCTATTTTATTCAATGCAGTGATTTAATATTTACTTGAGATTGATTAAAAGTACTGTTGTACTGAATACAGTGTGTGTGTAGGATTTTCTCAGTCAAAGCTACAAATGCATTCATATGGGCACAAACATAGAAGTGAGGCTATAAGATAAGAATCACGCTGAATGTGCTGGGTTAGGAGATAAGGACGGAGCCCGATAGACCAGAAAGACAATGTCGTCCTGATGACAGAGTTTAGGAAATTGATATGAGACCGTCCTCTAAGTATTTATATAAACACTTCCGTGTATTAAGGAAATTTAATATTTTTGGCACAGATAGATCTCGTTACTCAGTGTAGGTGTCAATTCAATTGTTTCGTTAAGTCAAGTAGTATTAAAGTCACTGTGTCAGTGAGAGAGAGAGAACAAAAATTTATACTCAAATCGCAATGGGTGATTTATTTACTGAACTGGATAACTCGGAGAGAAGTGACCTTGGGGCATTGTTCATGGAGCTGTGAATGCACTGAAGTGTGCAATAACATTCCTTTGTATCAGTAGTCTAGTCGGCCAGTGCTTAAGATTGCACCTGTTCACCTGTGGGGAATTGTGTTACCTGACAGGTCAGGGTATACATTATACTTATGTTTAATGAACATTTAATCCTTTGATTTCTCCCCTCGACCCATTGTTCTGCAGACAGGTAAATTCCATTCATGCTCAGCAGAGGCTTTTCTCTCTGGCTTGGTTTTCCCCTAGAACTATTAATAACCCCACTATCACTGCCAGCAACTGGGAGGTCAGAGGTTATGTTGACATCTGGAAAGCTATAATGACTTGGTGTGGAAGATTTATTGCCTTGTCTGTGGAGTAACTTACCTAATGCTAATAAAACTGATAGGATTATACAGAAGCCAATATTGGACCAGTGCATTCAACACTGATGTATTGCAGAAGCTCATA
>NC_088861.1:6859288-6866788 GCF_963853765.1 Magallana gigas | reverse complement strand
GTCTAGTTCTATGGACTCTAAAGAACCACGGTCAGGGACCCCGCCTAGTCAGGGGCTACCCCCAGAGAGTCTGGGGGCGGACAGCAACATGTCATCACTGACAGACACTTCATCTCAAGGGGGAGACACGCAGTGTAATGATCAAAAAGAAATGGATATGCCTAGCATACCTGACCAGACGAACTTGCCATCTAATGCAATGAAACAGGAATTGCCCATCACAACTACAGCAACTACAAACCCCATTGGTAAGTACTCAAGGGAAATAACTCCCATGATAGATTGGTAAAGTTTCAAATTACATTAACGTTCATGTATATTATAAGCAAAAAGCCAAATACCCTTAAATTTTGCACTAGCCCTGTCTATAATTTTATAAAGCATGGTGATATTTCCCCTTTACAATTTCTATTATCATAAATTATGCCAGAATTAACTTTAATCTAAAATTAACCTTTCTTTTAATTTATCAGATAAGAATATAGTGACCCAGGTGAACACTTGTCCGGTGATGAGTACGACGGAGGTTTCCAGTGACGGGCATGGTCACATTCCGACAAACCTCCCCCCTCAGCAGCCACCCCCACCCAACCCAATGCCTCCCCTGGAGGAAGCAGTTCCCGACAAGAAGAAGAAGGTCAGTACCCACTGGGACAAACACTAAACATCTGTGTCATATTTATAACCAGCAAACCAATCATTTGGCTTCTTTTGTTTTGATTTAATTTTTTTTTTTTTATATGTCTACTTTGTTGAATGAGGAAATTTGATTTGCATGGTTTTTAAACCTTTGATAATTTTATTATTTCAGATAGAAATGTTTAGCTTTCCTGATTTATTTTTAATTATTTATTTTTTTAATTTTTGTTTTGGGATGCAAAAGCAAATTGTTTTAATAACCTTAACGAAACATTAGAGAATGATTGGTTTTGAACACATTGAATGTGCTTTAAGCAACATGGTTGTGGCTGGATTTTTACCTCTCCTTTCTCCAATGGACTTCATATAACTCTGCTACTACTGCTAAAATGAGAGTATGCACTTGTGTATTATATGTATATTGGATGGGTCCAGTCAACAGCAGGTTCACCCAAGATTTGTTAGCATATATTCATGTCTGCTTCAAATGTGGAATTTTATTTCAAGGGCTTGTCCTGTCCATTTCAGAGGATCCAGTTCATTAGCTTCATCTCCCTTGCTTTTTATTAAGCTTCAATTTTTTTTCCACTTTTCCTCTTCTTCTTTTTTTTTGGCTAATGAAAGAGTTCAAGTCATTTACAAATAATGGTTTTTTTTTGAGATTATTGAAATGCATAAAAATAATTACCTTGAACAGAACTATGTAGTTAAAAAAAAAAAAACGAGAACAAAAATGTTTAGTGTTTAAAGAAGGAAATGAATGTTAATTGTGATGGCCGCTAGAAGACGACAGGTAAATATGGAGGTGTGTGTGTTCATTGTAGGAGGGTGTAAGCTCACATCCACCTACCCCTGCTAGCTTGGTAGCCCCCTCCCCCGGGAGTGCCAGTGTCTCGTCGTTTCACGAGGACTTTGACAATATAACCAGCCCTCCCGTCACTACTTCTAACTGGGCTAACCAGAGCGTAAGTCACGTGCACAAACTGTGGGTGTGGTCATTATTTGCTGTCATATATTTGTCGGGACCTTCGGTCAGTGTTTCTGTAACAGCATTGTAAACGTGTCGCAAGTCTCTTTTATTCCTTTTCATTACCTTTATTTTATTTTTTTCCCCTTTTATTATTATTATTATTCTGCCTGTTATTGTGGTATTGTTTTTGTTATGATACCACATTTTATATATGTATCTTGCACATAGAAAACAAACCATTTTATGTTGTGTTTTTGGTATGATAACTTACTGCACATCAACCGTATGAAGTATTTGATTTGTATCAACTGATATTAGTTTACTTGACATTTACTGACACGAGGCAAATATAATAGAACATAATTTATTTTGATTAATAGTAGCTGAATTTATCAATATGCGTTATTTTTAAAATAAAAAGATTTTGTAAAAGGTTATGATGATCCTGTTAAAGCTGAACTTTTCCGTTTTGTTGTCTTCTTTTTCTTTGTTTTGGTTGTTGTTAACTTGTTTTCTCCTTAAGAAAAATGTAAAAAGAAATAACACAGAAGGTTGAATTTTCTTGATAAAGACATATTTTGAGATGAAACCACATGTGCATATTCCATAGTTTTGCTTTATAGTGAATTCATGTGAATTCATTACTGATAGCGTATTGCTTGGTAGTAGAGATATATCATTATATTATGCGATCATTAGTAGTGACACAAAATTTACTTATACTATTTATACCTTAAAGAGATTGTGTGGAGATCTGAAAGTCTTGCTGAGGAACAAACAAGCTGTCCATGGCATTCCATGTCTAAACAACTGAAATTTATTGAGCCTTTCAGGGAATAGAAAATATATGCTATAATCTGTCAGGCTCAATTTTCCCTCTTTGCATGTTCAGATATTGTACTTTTATCTTGTTCAGTTTATTTTTCATTGAATTGCAATTATTCTGGATAATGGTGTAGGATAAAAAAAAAATGTGTAGACTACAACTGCAAGTTTATTGTTTATTAGTGAAAGAAAAAATACGTAATTTGCATTGACAAACAATTGGGTTCCTTTTCTCGTTGCAGAAGGGAGGCGATGTGAACAAACTTTATGAGATGGGCAGTGAGCCGGAGCGTCGTTACTTCCTGAACCGGCTGCTGAGCTTTCTGGAGGAGAGGAGTGCGCCGCTTAACAACATGCCCTCCATCAGCAAGCAGCCCCTAG
The DNA here is from genome assembly GCF_963853765.1 of Magallana gigas. Lineage (NCBI taxonomy): Eukaryota > Metazoa > Mollusca > Bivalvia > Ostreida > Ostreidae > Magallana > Magallana gigas. Next base: position 6,863,973 of record NC_088861.1, on the reverse strand, counting down.
ACCTGTACCGCCTGTATCTGCATGTACAGGAGAGGGGAGGGATGCTTGAGGTAAACACCTGTCTCATGATCTGCTCCAGATAGCTTCAGTCTTTTTTATGAATCTTGATCTGACGTTCATTATCTGATGTAATTGTAGTGGAAAAATATTTTATGCAAAGTTACCGTATGTGTTTTCATACAAAGTAGACAACATGTTTGTAAACAGCCAACAAATGTTTTTGTTTTTAATTGATTAAGCTAGTTTACTAGAATCTGGATGTCATGAATTTGTAGGTAACCAAAGCCAAGAAGTGGAAGGAAATCTGTGGTCTGATCAACATTGGTAGCTCAGCGAGTGCTGCCTTTACACTCAAGAAAAACTACATCAAATACCTCTTTCACTACGAGTGCCAGTTTGAGCGCGGCGGAATGGACCCCGGACCCATCCTAGCCAATATGGAGGCTCAGCTAGCTCAGAAACGCGAGTCCAAAAGAAACCGCGCACCCTCTCCGGGTAAGAAGGAAAAAGGTCTGAGATATTTTTTTACTTTTAGTGTGTGGATGTTGTTGATGCTAATATAGGTAGGCTTGCTCTATTTAACACTCCCCTTGTCTCCATTCTCCAGATTTTGTTGATTAATTTTATACAACAAAATTCATTTTTGAACAGTTTGATTTGTTTACTATGTATAACCTACACTAGAGAAAAGTTCAAGCTGCAGAAAACTTACTTTGTAATTTAAAACAAAACATAAAAACTGTGTTATTTGTGACAATTTGTTTTTTCCTTCAAACCTTGCTTTAGTGATTCTAAGATCATACATTATGCATGCAGGCTTGTTGAAATTAATGCATTTTTACACACTAAATATGAGTAGGATGTGTGAAAAATATTAAAGCTATATATTTGTGTTTTTCAGCTGGATCTCAAGGTTCCCAAGATGCATTTCGACCACCAAGTAATTCCAATGCCAATCAGGGTATGGAGGGATTCCCTGGCAACATACCCAACCAGGGTTACGACCCCAACATGGGGCCCATGGGAATGCCTGGCATGATGCCACAGGGACAAATGATGAACAACATGATGCCACCCAGCTCTATGGGTGGAATGGGTCACAATCAAATGATGCACCCAGGGATGATGGGCAATAACTACAACATGAGACCAGGCATGATGAATCCCAACATGATGCCACACAATAACATGATGGGGATGCCCCAAGGTGGGAACATGGCCATGTCACAAAACAACATGGGCATGCCAGGCAGCAATATGGGCATGCAGACAGGTGGAATGAGGATGTCGCATGGAAACAACATGGGCATGCCCAATACTACTATGGGTCCGGGCATGCCCAATACTACTATGGGTGCAGGCATGCATTCGGGAAACAACATGGGAATGCCTCCACAAAACAATATGGGCATGGGGCATGGCAACTCCATGGGAATGCCACCACAGAATAGCATGGGTATGCCACCGCAAAATAACATGAACATGACTCCTGGAAATAACATGGGAATGCCACCCTCTGGAAATCACATGCCTATGCCACCATCAAGGGGAAACATGCCACCCTCAACAACAAATCAAGTGGTACCACCGGTGAATGGGGACAGTATTAGCTGCCAGGACCCATTTGCAGATGACATGAATAACAGTGGTTACATGAATTCCGGACAGCCAAATTCACAGGGATCTAACTTCCCTGGAATGCCACCGCACAGTAATGCTGGTAGCTTCAATAATAACAGCACCACCTTCAACAAGCCAAATATGCCACCAAATACTATGGCTCAAAATGTCCCCTCAAGTAGCATGGGCCAAACCTCAACTCAAATGAACAGTAGCATACCAACTCAAAATAGCATGGGACCTAATATGATGCCAAGCAGTATGGGACCCAATGCTCCCCCTACGAGCATGAGTCCAATGATGTCTGGTTCAGGAGCAGCTCCGGTCCCACCCAGTAGTATGGGACAACCTATGCCTCCCAGCAGCATGACACAGCCCATGCCTCCCAGCAGCATGTCACAGCCCATGCCTCCTAGTAGTTCAGGGCAGCCACTGCCCCCCAGTAGCATGGGAACCTCAGGACCACCCAGTAGTACAGGGCCAAGCATGCCCCTGAACAACATGGGTCAACAGGTGCCCCCAAACAGCATTGGCCAGCAAATGCCTCCAAATACTATGGGTCAACCTTCTCAAGTCAGCAGTATGGATCAGTCGATGACAACCACAAGTGTTCCCCAGAAGAGTGTGTCACCCAGTGTCGTGAATCAGAACTTGTCTCAAAATCTTCCGTCAAACATGCCCCATAGTATGCCACCCAGTTCACAGACGTTCAATAACATGAATCAGTGTGGCCCCCCTAGCAGCATGGGCCAAAACATGCCTCCCATTTCTTCTTCACAAAACATGCCCAACTTTCAGTCGAATGTAGAGAACTCTGTGTCAAATTTCTCACAGGATTCTTCGATACCATTCTCTAATTATCATGGGAATAATTCTCAGGACGGTGACCATTCCCAGGGATCTGCTTCCAATATGAGCACACCTTCCTTGTCATCAGGCAGAAATTTTCCCTTTGGTGAAAATCATTTTAGTAAACCTGAAAGGTAATTTCATTTCAATTTCAGTTTATCAAGGAAATAAATAATAAAGTCATATGAACAATTATTTTTCTTTACATGACTTCAGTTCAACATATTCATTCACAACTTGCTGTGTTGTAGGTTTGATTCTCCAAATCCAGTGCAATCGGTCACCCCCACACCAACTCCCCCTCCCCAGCGTCAACCCACCCCTCAGTCCTCCACTCCATTACAACCACAGGCTCCAGCTCCCCAGGATTCAACTTTTCCACCAAACAGATACGGAAATCAGCCCCCTGCCATGATGCCTCAGGGCCACATGGGTGGTCCTCCGCATGACCCATACGGTCACCAGAACTTCCCTCCGCATCAACAGGGGTATTCCACTCCCAATAAAATGATGGGAGGGGGACCCACACCCGATCAGTATGGAGGATATCCCCCTCAGTATCAGAACTTCCCAAACCAGAGACCGCCCATGATGAACGACATGAATCGCGGCATGTACAACACGCCCAATAAGAGGTTTCCAGACCAGTACCCCAATCAAGGTAAGATATCAAAGCAAAGAGTGTAGTGTTTGAATCCCATGAGGGCACCTGCAGGCGTAGTTGTGGTTTTGGATTGGTTGTGTTTGGTCTACTGTCAATTCATTGGATCACAAAATCACTGGAAAACTAACTTTTTCTACTTGGTTCAGTTCTTTTTTTTTTTCTTTTTTAAGATTAAAATAGAAAAGGAACAGGAAAGACTTCTTCTCAATTTCAAAGATTTTTCTTCTCAATTTCAAAGTGAAAAATAATTTCAATTAGATACTTTTGTGTTAATGTAAGAATTGGGACTTTTTTTCTTTTTGCTTGAAAAAATATGTAAAAAATAGAATAAGAACAACATAGCAATGGTAGAATGCTAAAGAGAGCGTTTTTTTGACTGATTTGTTGACAGCTGGCTATAACTCGCAGTCAGGCTACGGCTCCCAGCCTAATAGTACCCAGTCCTATAGTTCCTCAGGGATGATGGGTTATAATCCCCCGCCATCATCGTACGCGGATGGGTCCCATCAAACTTCTTATATGGGTTATAATAACAACCAGCCTACATCGTATGGAGATGTGCCCCATGCATCTTATCACAGGGACAGTATGGGCTTTGATTCACAGGGTATGATCAAAGTGTAGAGTAGAAAAAAATTATATTAAATTATTTTCTTTTAAGGTCAGACTACACGTTCCTCAAAAATCTTTTTTGTATCTCCTCGTAATAAAGAGTTCCAATAAAAAATATTAATCTTATAATTACTCAAAAAATGATCAAAATTTACTTGGACTTGGTTAGATGTCTAGATGGTCAAGTGGTTAGAACCGTGGCCGCTCACTGCCAGAAGCGTATTGGTTATAGATGGCGTGAGTTCAAAGCCCCACCCCGGTGGAGATATAGTTCTAATATAGTGAATTTCGCTGTGCTGTAGATGTATTTATTTTTATATCAGCAATTCAATTGTATTTTCAAGAAGATTATATAGGAATTTGCATACTCTTATATTTTGCAGAAATGCCTGGTAAGGTACCTTAATTTTTTGCAAGAAAGCTTGTCAAAGTAGTAGTAAACCATTAACAAATTCCTGGAAAAAGTTATCTAAAATTGAGGAACGTGTCGTCTGACCTTAATGTATAATTTTTTTTTCTTCATTATATTAATACCCTTTTCGTTTCGAACAAGGGTGACATCCATTTGTATAATTAGACACCTTTGGTTTGGGTTTTACTAACTGTGGTTCATTAATGAGTAATGATAAGATTTTAGTATGTGGATACTAAATGTGATTTATATATATATAAAAGCAATTCCTTGAAAATACAACTGAAAGTAAAAACTCAAACAGGAAAACGGCCCCATAAGTTTTCTGTTGTTTACTTTATGTTCTTCTTTCCCTCACTTGTCTTAATCTGATTTACTTTTGCACTAATATTAAACTCTTTTTAAGCATGTTCTTATTAGGAAAGCAAAATCTAGCAAAGTTCATTTTGAGAATTTTGAACTAAATTTTAAATTTTCAAAAGTCAGTTTAGATATCGTTTTGAGAATAAATGTTGTAAACATATTTTT
>NC_088861.1:4812826-4889088 GCF_963853765.1 Magallana gigas | reverse complement strand
ATTTATATATATATATATATATATATATAAAACAAATGCCGTATCGATCCAATCATTTACAGAAATTAAAAAAGTTTTATTTCTACTTTTGCTTTGAATACATGGAAAGAAAATAGAGCATGCGCATGTTAAGAACTGCTGAGCATTGAGGTATCGTACGTCATTGCCAATCAGACTCAGAGGCACGGGGACATGATGAATACGGAAGGGTTGCCAATGTAAATTTCGTTTAGAGTGCACAAGAATTACCCTGAATAATTTTAAGGTATTGTATTAATTTTTATGTAGTACTACTTATATAGTCTTGTTTTATCGGCTGAATATTTTGTTGCCTTCGCTAAATCGAACTTTTCAAAGTCTAAATAAAAGTCATCTTCGCTAGCCAAGTGTCCGATTCGTTTTTCTTATCTTCGTTAGCCAAGTGTCCGATTCGTTTTGGACACTTGGCTAGCGAAGATGAATAAAAGTTGGATGTGTTATATCATCAAAATTGTCCACTACCTTCATTATGAATTTTATATTTAATATACACTGCCACAGAAAGAGTATATGTTTGTGTCACAGTGTGTGTGTGGAGGGGAAGGGGGCAGTTACATGTAGCCAGCTGACTCACTGACAGCTACATATGTAGCCCCCTCCCAACCAAACAAGAAGGGCAATTTACTTTCTCAGAAGAATGAGAGAGAGGTGTTTCCTAAGTACGTTGTTGGATTGTTTCTTATTATTTATTTATCTTTATTCTCAGAATATAATTTGATATATAATAAATTCAGGTGGTAACGATCCCTGAGTTCGCCTCTCCCTAAATTTAATTCATTCTTAAATCATTTGGCGAGTTATCCTTATAATATAGTCTGTCCCAAGATGTTTATGCAGCACATTTGGACGATTTTTAATAAAAATACACATACCTGTGAAAGAAGTGCAATTGAAATAGTTGAAAGGAATATAATTTCCCAGATAATTTCATTAACACATTATCATCTTAGTTCACTCGGAAAAATTCACAGGAATGAAAACGGATTCCTTATGGAGATTTATAATTGTGAATGTCTACATCTTTTCTCCATTAATATTTTGGAATACACTCGGAATACCTCGCACAATTTTTCAACATTATCATCCGGGCTTGCTGCAATACAAAATCTCCGTAGACATCACATTTTTTAGCATTGTATTGAAACCTGATAAGATGTCAGGCGTTTTGACTGAGAAATCTTGGAAATTTTTCATACTTTTGAATGAACATCGTTTGAACCCTGATATATTTATAAATATCAAGCAATTAAGCTAAATGTGAATCCAGGATATCTTGGGACAGAGTATATCTTTCTTAATTTGGCACTTTTATCCTTGGCGACTTTCATCAAATTGACAAATGAAAACTAATTCAACTAGTTTTTGGCAATGAATAAAGACTTCTCCCTTACCAAAATATAAGGCCTCTGGCAAACAGTTGCCGCAAATTTGCAGAGAGTTTGCTGCAAATTTGCGACAAACAGTTGCTGCAAATTTGCGGCAAGTTCAGAATTCGTATGCAAATTAGCTTCTGGCAAACTGTTTGCGACAAAGTTGCGGCAAGTTCAGAATTCGTATGCAAATTAGCTTCTGGGAAACTGTTTGTGGCAAAGTTGCGGCAAGTTCAGAATTCGTATGCAAATTAGCTTCTGGCAAACTGTTTGCGGTAAATTTGCTGCAAGCTTACAGATAAACATAGCAACTTTAAGATATTACAACATAAGAAAAACAATTAATAAACACTAATAATCATTTAATAATGAGTTACTAATACATGTACTATGCTTTTCAATCAATTAACAAATAACTTCTACTGGTGATTAACAAAGATGTTGTTCAACTTAAACAGTTGCAGCAAAATTAGAGATAAAGGACACAAGTAATTAATATAACTTTAAATTTTACACATTTTATAAATTTCAAAAATAAACACAAAAATGATGAACAAACCATAATGAAATTTGACAAATAGTACTCAACCGATAGGTGATGATTTGTTGCTGCAGATCGATAAACTTGAATGCAGTTTGATCACAACATGCATGCACAGATGGACTTGTACAAAAGTTCACAATGAGCGAAGTTCAAACCATATACCGTATTTTTCGGAAATTAGGTCGATACTTTTTACCGATAGTTTACAATTAAGCCCTGCATGGTCACTGGTCATGTTACAATTAATCACGGATTCTTTAAGGTATTCTCGATGTCTTTTTTATGACAGTCTCCTGTACGTACCTGCTCTCCGATTTAATTTCACACATAAACAATATCACACAAATAGCCGAATATCACAATAATGCCCACAATGGAATGGTCAGACTTCAGCACTGTTGTTTATATGCTTTTCTACGTAAGTCTTACACAAATTCTGTCTTCACTCATTTTTGGTTGCATCATTTGATCATAAAATCAGTGAGTTAGTTGTTCATGCATGGTTTTCTTTAGGTCTGTGTAACCCAGTCACCAGGGCAGACACCTATTGGGAAGATAAATGCATTTCATATAAGCACAATTGTTTTCAGATTTAAAGCAGTTTCTAAGAAAAACAAGTTAGCCTATCCTATACTTACTCAATCTATTAATCTATATAAAGCTACAAATTAGCACTAGGCCTACTCTAACCCTGACTATGCGAGTAGAACATGAATTCTTTTATTTGAGTAATAAAAATGTAAATCATATAAAATGTACTTATACACTATGTAATGATAATTTCCTAAATTTGGCGTTGTTTAAATAAATTTCAAATTTAAATTACGATGTCAATAACGAGCGTTTTGCTTGATTCGACACCCCGCATTGTCATAGGGACGGCCTTATACTGTTAAACTCATTATAATAAATCACAGTCTTTCGTTTTATATTCCAATAACTGTTTAAACTGCCATTCAACGAATATGTTTTCATTACTTCACTTACTTTTTCAAAAACGTGCTCATGATCATGCAGTTGAGACTCGATTCGTTCACTTATATTCGTCCTCTGTTCAGTCGTGGATTTTCCAAAAGTAAATTAACACTCCATTGACAATTTTTCTTTTACCTTGTGCACAGCCTTATTCCCTTATTTTCATTCATTTTACCATCTCGGTGATGACAGACAACATGGCAGCATCGAATGTGAAAATTGGCGGCTATAGCTATTGATCGACCAATCAGCGCGCTTAACATTGAAACAAAAGTAAAAGTAGAAACAAACACTGAACAGCATAATTACGTAACGGAAAACTCTTCAATCTACATGATTCAACATCAAGCGGTTTAGATACTCAAATCCAAGTTGACTGATGAACGTAGGAAAAAAGAATATAGCATAACAAAAGAACAGACAGGTTGGTGTTCACGTAATACGTGGGGTCGGGGGGGGGGGGGGTGGTTCATTATGAAGCATCATGCCATTAAAGTTGATCTTATTTTCGTATTAATAAACATTTTTATCGATACTATCTTAGAATAAAACTTAAATCCGAAAATATTATTAGATTTATTTTTTCTCTATACAAATATACACAAATTATAAAAGCAATTCATTATAATTGACAGTCTTCAATTTGTGCTGAATGTGTATGAAATTGTATAAGTCTTATTTCTGGTAAAGCTTTGGCAAGCTCATGAAGTAAAAAAAAAACAGAGAAAAAAGAGGAAATGTTTGTGATAAACTTCTGGCAAATTTTTAGGTGTTTGCCAAAAGTTTGCCACTTCTGGCGAAGAAGCTGCAAACATAATTGGGTGTCTGGTAAACTTCTGGCAAAATAAAAGAGGTTTACCAGAAGTTCGCTACTACTGGCAAAGATCGGCAAACAAGTTCTAAAGTTTTCTGGTAAACTAATCAGTTTGCCGAAAATTTGCGGCAAGTTTGCTGCAAATTTGCCGCAAACAATTTATTTTGGTAAGGTACAGACAATGGGTACAATTGGATTTCCAAAACTAAACCACTCACTGTTATCAGTTGTCATTCTGATAAAAGCCACAAACAGATTTTTTATAAAGTTGAGTCATTAATTAGGCAATGATTCTTTTGTCTCTAACATGATATAAGAAAATTCAGACAGCAAGTATATCAAGTGCATGCATATAATTATGTTTTTTTTTCCACAGTACAAACTGTGATATACCCGGTATATAATGATTTATTATAGATTTTAAGCTCACAGAGACAAAGTTTAGGGCAGCTTATGCTATAACCATGGTGTTGGGGATGGGTTAAAGTTTTTGGAGCAGGTCCCATATCTAAGTTGGCATTAGTTCCAACTCCCAACTCCTAACTCGACCAAACTTGCTTGTATATAGTGCACTGTAACAAGCTTAGATGCTGAATCTGAGCCATATAGAGCCATTTTAACAAGAGCTTGGACTTTGGGTAGCTGTGTCAAACAGCAACGTGACATAGGCCTGTCTATTTCATTGCTAGCCACTCAGCCATGGGTCTTTGAAATCAAGATTTGTCGGGCTTTTGAGCTATAAGACTACGCAATCCTTGCATATTTCTCTTGAAACCGCATCATTTTTTACTTGTTTTGACGCTAGGAATAGATTGCTATGCCCTACTAAAAGTCCAAGGTCATTTTCATATGGTTCCATTTCAGATACTGGAAGAGGTTAATTAGGTTTTTGGAGCTGATGCTCTTTGATGGCTATATCCAAATTATTGATGCCTAGGGTTGGATACTGTTAAGGATGAAACGGTACGATACCATACCGATATTTTTTAAATGATACGGTATTTTTAACGATACAGTACTAGACCTCAATAAATGAGAATGATAATTATTTTTTTCAATAAATGTGTTTTTGATCTTTCAGTGTTATAATTTACAAAGATAGTGTATTTATACAATAACATAGAAGTTTACAAACTACCGGTATGTTTATGCTTCAATCTTTTAATAAAAGATTAACAGACAAATAAATTGAATCTGATTCTCAAATGTTTAGTAAAGTTCCTTGTGTTTCCCCTTTTCCCAGGCAAAATAACTGGCAATTGTTGCAAACACCACCATCTGATTTCCTACTGAAACAGCCGAGCGGCCGGGTTTACCCGGTTGTCAGCCATTGTTTGGTCGCACTAATTGACGTAACGTCAGAAAATAAAATGGAAATTAAAAAAAAAATTTGCACTATTTTGTCTTTTTAATTTACTTTTATTGTCAGAATAAAATTAAACCCTATCATTGTAAATGTATTTTAGTTTTTTTTTAAATTTATGTACTATTGATTTATTAAAGTCATGCAGTCGAATCAAGGATCGTACTAAGAATGGGAAAGCGCATATTTCGTTAATTAGCCTATCCTTTTAATGCCCGGAGAATTCGATTTTAGCGAGTCTGTAATTGTTTTTTAAAATCATTTAATTGTTATTGTATAAAAAGGTTTCAAAGATACAGAAATACCGTTATTAAGTACCGGTATTAAGTGAAACGGTATTTTACCGGTATTTTTAAAGCAAATTCGGTACGGTATTTAAGTACCGTGTACCAGTATCCAACCCTATTGATGCCAGGTCCTATCTGCACCAAATTTGGATGAATGATGCATCTTATGATACTTGAGGGCTCTTGACAGGCGTGGATGCTGAATCTAAGCCTTTTAAGCTAACCGAGACGAAGTCGGGGGGGGGGGGGGGGCTTATAATGCAGTGCAATTGAGTATACCCCCCCAGCGTCGGCGTCAGCCTCTGGACCTGGTTAAGGTTTTTGTTGCAGGTCCTGTATCTAAGCTATATTACTTGTCCTATCTTCACCACATTTGCATTGATGATGCATCTGAACTTACTTATGGACATGAAAGACTTTGGTGCTGAATTTGGGCCAGGAATTGCAGATGCTGGATTAATTTAAAGTAACCTTTTTTAGCGGATTAAAGTTTTTAGAGCAGGTGCCCTTTGATAGACAATTCTTATTTGTTATTGGTTAAGTTTTTAAATTAGAATAGATGATGGATCTTATGATTCTGATTGGATGCTGATTCAGAGCCATAGGTTTCAGATGCTGGAGGAGGTTTATTTTTTTGGAACTGGTCACATGTTTAATAGATATATTAGTAGTACTATTTTAAACTTGCATGGTTGATTTAATTAACTGTATTAATATAAATGAATCTCAGAGGTTAGTGCAGATACAGGGAATAATCTCCATTATCAAGGATGCTGAAAAACTTCTACCTCACTCAAACTTGCTTGATTGATGTGATTGTGGTTCAATCATGATATAACATGTTTTTAGCTCACCTGAGCTGAAAGCTCCAGTGAGCTTTTCTTATAACTTTTTGTCCGGCGTCCGTCCTTCTGTCCGTCCGTCTGTCTGTCTGTCTGTAAACCTTTTACATTTTTTACTTCTTCTCCAGAACCACTCTGCCAATTTTAACCAAACTTAGCACAAAGCATCATTGGGTAAAAGGGATTCAAGTTTGCGAAAATGAAGGGCCACACTTTTTTTCAAGGGAAGATAATTAGGATTTATTGAAAATTTGATGACATTTTTCAAAAAACTTCTTCTCAAAAACCATTTGGCCAGGAAAGCTGAAATATATGTGGAAGCATCATTAGAAAGTGTAGATTCAAGTTTGTTAAAATCCTGGTCCCTGGGGGTAAGGTGGGGCCACTCGGGGGGGGGGGGGGTCGAAGTTTTACATAGAATATATATATAGAGTAAATCTTTAAAAATCTTCTTCTCAAAAATCATATGGCCGGAAAAGCTGAAACTTGTGTGGAAGCATCCTCAGATTGTGTAGATTCAAGTTTGTTCAAATCATGGTCCCCAGGTGTGAGTTAGGGCCACAATGGGCGGTCGAAGTTTTACATAGAGTTAATCTTTGAAATCTTTTTCTCAGAAACTAATCAGCTAGGAAAGCTGAGCCTTGTTTGGAAGCATCCTTATATAATATAGATACAAATTTTTAAAAATTTAATTTTAGTCTGAATGTTTATTTTTGATGCAATAGCTAAATGTTAAGGTTTTGGCTAATGCAGGGCATTTGCGAGTGGTAAAATGCAAAATAAGTAATAAACAACGATTATTTAGTGAACATGGCGTTATGAATAGCAACTGCTCTGCTAGCATATTTTCCATGATGCGCTAGCGCGCATCATGGAATAAGCCAGCAGAGCAATTGCTATTCATCATAAACGCCATGTTCACTAAATAACGTTGTTTATTTCTTAGATAAGTGAAATGCACAAATTCAGTGGCAATACAATGTCATGTACATTCAAATTTACTAAAATAGCTAGGACAATAAACTGATCATCTAACATACCAGCATACATTGTACAGTATATTTGTATAATCCAGCAAGGACATTATAGGAGTAAAAAGCCTGTCTGTGTTAACCATTTCACTAGAACCAACTTACCTCCTTCCTAACTGAATTCAAACTTAAAATAACCTTATAGTGAAATGACCTTAACACATCAATTGGTACTGACCAATTAGAAGATTTTACTCCTGCTTAAATTTCCAGGTGGAATTATGTTTCAATTTTCTTGGCATTTTACGCCAGGAAAAATTTAAACTTGCCAAATGATGCCTTGACATTTCAAATTAAAGCTTGGAAACCGCCTCTTCTACTCAGGTGTAACTTTTTAAAATTTTGTCTCCGCCCAAAATATGCCTGGAATTTACAGATTTCTTCCAGAATTCACTTATATTTAAAGTCCACCTCAAAAATTTGCACAGGTAATGATGTTTCATGTGATCGTTTGATGAATAATAAAATTTGCACCTTCTTTAATTGCTTTTACAGGGTTGCTAATTTTAGCAGATCTTACTTAGAAATTGAGAATCAGCAAAAATGGATGATGCTGATTTGGGAGCAGTTGCTAATGTAGACACTACTTTATCCACTGAAGATAAACTGGATAATGTTGATTCCATTGAAAGGTTGGAATATTTCTTTAATTATTTTAATTGGAAATAAATGTTTGAAAATATAGGCTACAAGATCGCGGCTATGTTAAGGCTGCCCAAAGCTAAATATATATCGAAAAATGATTCTATTTTAATTATCAAAAAATACTCTAACCGAGCAAGTTTCTTTAAACTTGTATAACATAAATTAAGAGTTACATCCAACACTATATTATTTTGATGTATTTTTGTGACGTCATATATTTTTCGTAAGCACATGACGGGTGTATTCTAACACGGTAAATAATTATCTTTGGTCAGTATACAGTCGCACCTGCTGTTACGGCCACCTTTAATCAGCGGCCACTCGCCATGAGCGGCCAGTTTTAATCCCGCCCGTTCAGTTTTACACTATATCTTAACTGATTTAAGCGGCCACCTGTCTAACGCGGCCAGCGGCCACTGTATTTAGGTCCCGTGGCTTCAACATGCCTGTTTTCAACGGCCATTTTGTCTGTTTTGTCACATGACTTTTGAATCTGACATGTGACCCCGTGTCGAAAGAAGTCAAACTTCGAAAGCTGATAATGAGTTAATGACAAATAATTGAGTGTGTTATTTGAAGTCTGCTGAGATTTAATGTGATAATTGATTATCACAACACCTGTTTTGTGTTGTTGATATATCGACACGTACTTATGTACTTCGTTACAAAGTCATTGTATATGGCCAGTCTTGCGCGGAACAGTTTAACATGTGCAGCAATTAGCCGGTAATATGCACTTTTTTCCCTAGAAAATTTCTTTGAGATAATAAAACGGGTTCTTAATATATATAAGAATGGAATTTGATACTTTTTTAAAAGGCAAAACATCGGCTATCGTAGTTCAGTAAGTAGCCTTTGTACGGAAACGCTACTTCTGTTTGTTTACCGCATTTAATCCCTTGAAAATGATCATTTGGGCGTATTTAGCAGAAAATGTTTTGTTCTTAATCCCTTGATAGATAAATGGAATTAAAACGGCCATTTAAAATTAATATAAACTGTTTATTTAGCAATCCGAGCTGTGCATTCACCATCTCTGTGTACGCCGCCATTACAGATGCTATTAATAAATCTGTGCAATAGAGCCAAAATGAAAATACTCGATGTTTTTTTCCCATTAATTTGAAACCTGGAATAAGAGGCCACCTGTCTTTAGCGGCCAGTTTGGCATTGTCCCACAGGTGGCCGCTTAAAACAGGTGCGACTGTATTTGCTGTAGTTGATTAAAGCTGGCTTAATTATATCCTGAATGATCAAGTTATGGGGACAACACTGATGATTATTTTAAAAGCTTCTTACATCTGGACTGAACCTCTGTGTTGACCTAACAAGCCCAACTGATAGTAGAGTCACCTTTTGGGTCGGTTAATTGGGTTATACAGCACGCACGGCATTTTGCAGTTTATGCTGTTATTAGTGATGCATTTTAAAGTGCTCAGAAATTTACGAACTGATTGTTATAAATTATTGGGAAGACAGAGCAGGCATTGGTTGTTATCTGGAAATTAGATAATAAACCTTCCAAGTAAATGCTTAGATTTAATATCAGGAAATCATTTACATGTAGACTTCGTAAACAGATCTTCTGCATTACGGCTGTAATTGGGTCCCAGGGTTTTACTAAATACTCTTAAATACACAAGATGTCAGTAACATATTACACAGAATTTTGCTTATAAGATATTACAAATATTTTATGGATCTTTGAAATGAAATATAATAATTCCACCTCATATAGATTTAGTTCCCTTTTCCAAATTTGATCTTAATCTTTTTTAATTTAGTGTTTTTGAAAAAAATATTTTTTAATCTATGTATGTGGGTTCCTTTGATTTTTAAAATAAATTGTCAATCAACATGTCTCAATCATGTGAAAAAAAAATGAAGTCTTCTTATTTTCCTGACCACTGTACAATTTCAAATTAAAAATTTAAATTTATAAATCAACATGTATGTGTAAATGAAAAAATTGAACTCTTCATAATTCTGAAAATTTCCCTCTTTTTTGTGTCTTCCTTTTTACTCTTGGTTAGTTCCCGAGAACATCATGTGAGCTGTAAAACTTTAATTTTAAGAAGTAAACAACAGATTTTGCTATTTATACAGAAGGCATTTTGATGATATAGTTAAAGTATCTTAAAGGACTATGTGCGGTATGGTCAAATATCTGCCCCCGATTTCAACCAATTTTTAAATAGTATCGTATAAAAATGAAATCTTCCCAAATCATTGTAAAGAGGATGCCTATAACTTTAATGATGATTTTAGTCATCATTGCTCATTCCCTGTTTATCTATGACGCCACCTAAATGACCTAATTCCCGCGAATTTGCAAACAAATGAAGATATTCTCATATTTGCTCTATATTTTGCATTCGGAAGTATAGAGTGCAGGTCTGCTCAAGTGCGATTTTAACATATGTTTTTCTTCAGATAGTTATACATATTATACTAAAAAATGGTACTTGAGCAAGCCTGCGCTCGATGTTTCCCAGTCGAATAACCATTGGAAAACACCCATATTTTGCTATAAAACATCAATTTATCAAAATAATGCAATATTCATGACGTCATTTCTACATTATGACGTCACTCTGGTGATAACCTTTTACACCTTTATTTCCAATATGATTTTAACTATCTTTCACCTTATTTTAAAGCTCTTTCTAAAACTTTGATTTTGGGGGGCAAAAATTGCATAAAACCGCACTTACTCCTTTTCCCAATTTGACAAAAAATGTCGATAATTTTCCCAATGGAGAGGGACCCGGTCCCTGTACTGTGCTGTGACAGGCCCTGCGATTTCACGTAATTTATACTAAGATTGTTTTTATCTTTCACTTGCGCCAAGCCGTTTTTTATATGCATATACATATCACCATTCATTACATTACACGTAGCAGGGGGAGTCTCAAAACCATTAGTTTATGAATAGTTATTTACCTATTACAATGCTTTAAAACTGTTGATTTTTTTACACTCCATATCGTTGATATTGAATTTAGTATTTACAACAGTGTCTATGTAAAGGAATGAAGCGGTTTTATTATGCACAATGAATATCACTTATTATGTTATATATAATACATTCTCTAAGAACGATCGAAAGGAATGCAGATCGTGACGTCAAAGTTAATAAACATGCACAAAAATTACTTAAACAATAAAATGCTTTTTTTTTAGTGATTCATGTGGGATATATGAAGGTGGCGACATTGCAGAAAAAATACATATTATATAAAATGCTTGTTGCAAAATTCAAGGCAGCAAGTGTTGAATTTTTTTTTCTACTAGACAGACATATTTTTGTCTATAGCCGCTTACAAAATTTGGTCGCTCTCTGACGTTTTGCCGACATTAAAAGCATATGAGAGAGAGAATGAGAGAGAGAATGAGAGAGAGAGATTTATTTCAGTCTTTACTACACAATACACATAAAGACACACCAAAAGAGCCCGGCTTTCAGTACTTGAGTACTTTGATTTTTCTTAGGTTGCTGTAGGTTTCGGCCAATTGATAAACAGGGTGTGTATAGATTTCAGTCCTCTCAGCTTCAGCCACTGTAGATTTCTACCAAATGAATTGATAAAAGGGGCGTGTTAATATTAGTCTGGCTGTTTCTATAGAGCTATAAATTATCTATAATTAAGTTTCCAAAAGAAATAGAGGGACTGCAGTTGATTATACTTTATTATTACGACTTCTTTCAAGTTCTTTATTAAATTGCCGTAAGACAACCGTCGTTTAGGAGGTTTACATATCAATAGCATATAGGAACAGGATTATATTAAGGATGAAACAGTGTATTTGTTTTGGTAATTGCATATATATTCATAACGTAGTTACCTAATTACTACATATTTTATAAAAGTTTTAAATATTGAGTTTGACAGAATTTACATTCTATCAAAACAGTCGCACAATTTTGAATTAATATTATGAGTTAATTAAGCAGTGATAGCACATATTAATTATGTTGCAATAAATGTTCTATTTAAGTGAGAAATTATTTAAGAAATGCTTCAACTGGATAATTAACATCAAATGCAAATGATTATATTTTTTTAAAGTAATATTTATTTGCATTATTACATACAGTACATATATACTGCCAGGTAACATAAATGATGCCATTGATTCACATCTTCACATTTAAATACTGTAAAACTTACATTTTGGTAATCATTGATGTTATTAATAATTAACATGTAACTTATTAGATTATTTTGAGTATAATTTTTACAAAATTTGAAAACATCAGACTTATACCTGCATTATCAGCATGCATGCATCCATAACACTAGAACTATTTAAACACTGAATACTGTATAAAAGGAAATTTCGCCCCCTTTTTATTTTCGTCCCTTGCACCCCCACAGTCAGTGGACGATTTAAGACTGTTTAGACACATCTGTCACCCCTGGAAATGTTATTGTCATATATTTACATTTTCCTGTGTCTTTGCCTGTGATAACACTACGTATCGATTTTGTACTACAGACCCTGAAACGTACTACTACACCAAAAAAGCGTGTGACTTTCGTGCGAGAAACGTTTCGTGTAAACCGTTTAGCGTTTCGTGTAAACCGTTTAGCGTTTTGTGTGAATCTTGAAGCGTTTCGTGTAAACCGTTTAGCGTTTCGGGCAAAGCGTGCAGCGTTTCGGGCAAAGTGTGTAAATCGTTTCGGGCAAAGCGTGCGAGAACAGTGTGAAACGTTCATCAGATTTCATTCGGAACTCTCTGACAATTTAATTGTATCAAAATAGCGCTCGTGTTAAACATTACTTTAAACTGATTGGCAAAACTCCTTTGAGATATTCTCGTGAAAAAAATCTATAAGAAAAGATATACTTAAGATAAATCTTTTTTCTCTGGAATTGTTATTATTTACGGGACTAATAAGAATCATGGATATTTCTTTTGAGCAATGAATATATTTATAGAAGTAATATTTTTGGCTAATTCTGTGAATAAATAATTTTTTGCTTTAAATATAAGTACCAAATTAATTTACTTTATCAATTCAATACTTATGTACATATATGTTTCTAATATCAGTATTTCTATTATTTCGTGTTTTCTTAAAATTAATTCTTACTAACAGAGTCAAAGAAAAAATCCGAGAGGACCCGAATTGATCAGGATAAAAGCGTGTCCAAAGTGTGTGAAAAGCGAGCAAATCGTTTCGTGCGAGAATCGTTTCGTGTAAACCGTTCAGCATTTCGTGTAAATTGTTTAGCGTTTCGGGCAAAGCGTGCAGCGTTTCGTATAAACCGTTCAGCGTTTCGTGTGAACCGTTTAGCGAGCGTGTAGCGAGCGTTCAGCGAGCCTGTGGTGTAGTAGTACGTTTCAGGGTCTGTATATAACTCATAATACAAATGATGCCAAATTGGGGCGCCAGCAGGGTATGCTTATTTCTATTTAAATATTTAATCGTACGATGGCTAATATTTTATAAATATAAGTAATAATTAAGGAATCATTCTTTGAATATTATGAGGTGATAATTTTGGTCGGGGGGGTGATCAAATCTATCATAAAGCCATTCGGGCTTTATTGGATTTGATCACGCCCCGACCGAAATTATCACCTCATGCATGTAATACTCAAAGAATGATTCCTTATTCCTTATTTAAATTTTAGACCACATGAGTTTATTTGACTCTTTCAGTTTCACAGTAAAAATCGTGCCTCGTGTTTATAGTCTATTTTAGGGAATCTTACGGTGGCTACCATAGGACATATGCTTGAGATATTTTTTTTAAAATTGTGGCCACGAAATAAAAGTCTTTCCCATGAAATAAAAGTTGTGGCCACGAAATAAAAGTTGTTCCCACAAAATAAAAGTTTTTCCCACGAAATAAAATTCGTTCCCACGAAATAAATTTAGTTTCCACGTAATTAATAATTTCAAATGAAATTACAGTTGAAGAAGTTTATCGAATGATATGTCAAAAATTTCATCTTTAATATTTCATATATTAATTCCTTCAAAATAAACATTGTATCTATAGAGGCAACACATTTTTGTAAAAAAAACAGCACCTTTAATTTTCATTTTCTAATTGCAAAGAATTAACAGTAGATAGTAGCCAAATAAACATGAAACAGTTGTGCTCATGATTTCAGTTACTGTAACATTTTACAGCCTTGTCTATAACTTACATTTTATATACCGGTAGCACTTCTTTCTTATTTCAGTAGGATGTATATTGATTTGATATAGTCAACTGGGCTAAAAATTAACAAGAATTAATTGATTTTTGATGTGTTCTACGGGTCATATTAGATTAGATCATATTATAAATTGGAAATTACAAGTCAATGTTGATAAATCTAAAATCATGATTTTTAAATCAAATACATGTAGTAAACATCAAAGCATCAATTTCACGTTCGATGGAGATACTATGCAAGTTGTATTAAAATACTGTTATTTAGGTATTGTATTGAAAAGTTAATAAATGGGAGGTTTAAATTAATTTAACTGTGCTTGTTGAAAAGGCCAGAAAAGCATATTTTAAAATGAAAAAAAAAAAATTGGTATTGATAATCCATGTAAGCTCTTGGAAAAACTTTTTGATTCTATTGTACTTCCTGTACTTCTTTATTGTTGTGAAATATGGGGAGTGGATCTCTCATTGAAAGATATTTCAGTTATCGAAAAATTTCATATAAAATTTCTTAAAGATATACTTGGATTACATTGCAAAGCATCAAATGCTGGTTGTTTGGCAGAATTAAACAGGTTACCACTTTGGTCTAAAATCTCATTCTCAAGCATTAAATATTGAAATCACTTGATAACGTCTAATTCTTTGGCATTTAAATTATATCAGGGAACAATCAATTCCAATTCCTGAACCAAGAAAATTTATGGCATCCTAGATAATTTGGGATTCTCAAACATTTAATTTTAGTAATTATAAAAGCACATTAATTCAACACTTTTTACCAAACATAAAGCAAAAAATCGTTGCATGACCAATGTATCCAAGAGCAATCAACAAAAATTTTTGGTTCAGAAAAACTTTCATTTTTTCAAAAATTATATATGGGGAAAAAGAATTTTAGTCCTTATGTTGATTTACTCAGGAAAAGATCTGAGAGATCCTCTATTAGTAGAATAAGATTAAGTGCACATAAGTGGTAGATATAATGCCACATTCAGGAATGAAAGATATTGTAATGCTTGTAAAACTGCGGTGCAATTGAAGATGAAACTCATTTTCTTTTTCAATGTAAATTATATATAAGCCTATTCTCATTTAAGGAACAGCTATTTTAGTAATTTTTGTAATAAAAATAAATATTGCCAATAACTTGGACAAAGAAAGATACATTTTACATTTATGTTTATAAAATAGTGAAATACATACTATTTTAAAAATTACTGTTAAATTCATTAATGACGGCTTTGAACACAGTTGTCAATTAGTCTAAGGAAATGTTAAACTGATCTATATAGATCAGTAAAAATATATATACTGTACATGCAGTTATTGTAAACATACAGTGATGTTCCTGTATATCCATTGGGCCTTTGCCTGCAATTATTATACCCCCGCAAACGAAGTTTAGGGGGGTATATTGGTTTCACCCTGTCCGTCTGTCCGTCTGTCTGTCTGTCCGTCTGTCTGTCTGTCCGTCTGTCCGTCTGTCTGTAGACGCAACTTTGTCCCCCCTATAGAATTTTTTATTACAGCATGGAACAGTTTGAAAATTTGTACATATGTTGAACACCATCTGAAGATGTGCACCTGCAATTTTTTTTAAGATCAGACAAGATTTAATGATTTTATGACATTTTTCATTTTCCTTATTCTATATATTGTACACTAATGTTGAAAAGTAAGGGAGGTAATCCTTACAGATTTTATTAATTAATTAATAGAAAACACTCTAAAATATATTTATATAAATACATCCAGATGGAGTTTTTTGTCTTTATGTCTTAATTAATAAAAAAAAAATTATTTTTTTTAAGTATTCTATCAACTGACAATGCAAAGTTTTTGTTTGTCAATGATAAATTCTTAGGAGCTAATGAGAACATCAAAGACAAGTGTGGCTGAATTCATTTGTCCCAAGGGAGCCATTATCTGAGCCATGGTTCAGATGGAGCATGTGTTTAGGGGAAATTGATAATCTGTAAAATGGGTGATGGTTTTGGGGTTATTTAAAAACTGTTTCATGTAAACCAAAAGGTCTATCATTATAAGGAAATAAATAATATAATTATTAATAAAGAAGTTAAACTATTTTTAGAGGTTGTTTAAATTTATTTGTCAAGTAATTTGATGAAGTGACCGTATTGGGCATTAATTTAAATGAAATTCAAAATTACTGATATGATTGTAGTGTTTTGGCAATTTAAAATTGTTAGTAATATTAAATTTTCTTTTTTACATATTTTTACATAGTATGGTAATTATGGTAATGTTTTGGGAGTTTATTAAATTTAACAAGCTCATCAAAGAAAATCATAGTCCTATGGGATCAATTTTCTGATATGGAGTTCAATTGTGCCATAGGAGAAAGTGAGGAAAATTTGAAACAACTAATTGCATCTGTCAAGACTCTTATAAGAAAGATATTGAAAGTTTTATCAACAGAAGAGCATTGCTTGGCTACCGGTATTTCTATTCACTGCAAAGGGAGGGGTTTTTGTCATTTTGTTGGTTTTTCTTTAAATCAATTAAATTAAAAAAATATATCATCAAATACATACATTTGTAAATGTATTACTGTTATAGATATGTATTTACAGTGAAATTCTGACAATTTAGATTTTTCTTTGTTAACTATTTTTTTTTTTTACAATTCTAGAATTTTTTTTTTTATGTGTTCCAAACTTTAATTATTATTCAATTCAATTATTTGTCCCATTTGAAATTAGCCTAGCGGGGGTATTAGTCCCATTAGGACAGTTCTAGTTGTTATTGTGTTTGTGCCAATAAAATATTTGTATTTATATTAGATGTGGATTCGTCAAAGGATAAAATGAGGGATTTTTTCAATATATTTTTTAACAAACTTTTTATTCCAATCTGAAGTTCTAACAGTAATAAATACAATACACACACACATATTATATATATATATATATATATATATATATATATATATATATATATATATTATTTCACTGAATTTTTTTTTATTTTTCAGGTCTTCAGATAATTATTGTGTCGAAAAATAAAGATGAGGAAGAAAATGATGAATTGAGCGTGAGTTTTTAAAAAAAAATATTTTGCCTAAAAAATTTAGGGAATATATTAAATTTAAAATACAGTAAAACTCTGTTATAATGAATTCCAAGCTGGGACCACTGGATTTACTTTGCTATATCTGTCAATCGTTATATAATTTTGTATAATGAGTTCGAATGATAAGCACATTAAATTCATTAATATAATTATACATATGGCATGATCCTTCCACATGACTAACCATTTGTGTTTATTGAGGCATTAAATAAATTCTTAAAATATCTTAATTGGAAACTTACAAAAATTAAAATTGTTTAATTGAACAAGTTGTGTGGAAATAAATAAAATGAATTGTATTGTATTGAGAAGCTAGAATATATATTATAAAACGTAATACTCTAATTATAATTTTAACCTTAAGGAGATTGAGTGGATAAAAAACTATTGAATTAATTTCAAAGGTCAGGTCCAAACCTCTCTGTATGAAGAAAGATATTATACTTTCAATATCTTGAGAATTTACCTTCGGTTTCAAACTTTGTTTACAGGTACGTATCCCCAAGAGAGTACACGTATTTAGTGTCTGTCAATTCTAAGGTCAAAGGTCATTGGTCAAACTGCTCTGAACGGTGTGGCCTAAATCTACAGAACCTCTCTTTGCTAGGCAAGAACCTGGTCCTTTAAGTGCTGTTATTTTTATAGCACATCTGTTGATTTCAGCAGATTTGGAAATCAAACTGTTCTTTTAAATTTAGAGATTAGTTCGGACCCATGATTGAATGATTTTGTCATTCACATCCCTGTACTTAATTTCAACCAGCTGAAGTTGACTCAATCTCGCAGCCAAGGGGAAAAGAGATGATGAGTAGAGTACCACCCTTGGCCAGCAAAGATGAATATATTCTCGTTTCCTTTCTTTCTCCTTTTCAATATTGCAGAGGTTTTACATACATATATTTCCTTATATGTTTTATTCTAGTCATTTTCACAGTCATGTATATCGATATTTCTAATAGTCCTTTCTTTTTTTAACATTGCATGCACTGCATTAAAATCTTTCATTGCGAATTATTTTTAGGACCAAGATAAAGAAAAGGTCAAGTGTATGATATGTGCTGAATCTAGCATTGAAAGGGATGCAGCATTGATTTGCAAAAGTGAGAACATATTTCTTTGTAATGAATGTGGAAGGCACCATAAGCTAGACGACACCACAAAACACCATGAGATAGCAAGACTTCAAGATGACAAGTTGATTTGTGACCTTTGTCTAGACTCCTCAATTCCTGGTTATGGCTATTGCCTCAATTGTGAACATCTTGAAGTTCTTTGTTTACCCTGTTCTAAAAGACATAGCGGTCGGAAAGAATTTGCCAACCACACAATATGTACTAATTTGGATTTGATGAAAAATGGTGGAAGGTAAGATTTGAAAATTTATTTGTGAAAATGGAGGATTTTATTTAATTGAAATGTATTTTTTGTTTTGTTTTGAGAATCATTGTATTGTAAGAGCTATATAACGTACAGGTCAGAAGAAAATGATTTGAAAAGAAGTCAAGAAGAACAAGTAGAGGTCAGCACTACAAAAGAAACTCAGGTAGATAACCATGCTTTGATATTTTTGCTTGCCCTTAAAACAATAAACTTTTTTTGTTGTTACATGAAGTATGAAAGAGTTTCATTAAATTGTCGATACAATCATACATTGTCATATCAAATTTGGTATAACTGTCATGTGTATGCTAGAACATTTAGTCATAAAGCCATTTTTCAACCGTTTCTTTGCCTATACTCTGTCCCAAGATATTTTGGATTCACGTTTGGCTTAATTGTTTGATATCTATAAATACCTCAGGATCCAAACGATGTTCATTCAAAAGTATGAAAAATTTCCAAGATTTCTCAGTCAAAACGCCCCTGTTAGCATATCAGGTTTCAATACAATGCTAAAAAATGTGATGTCTACGGAGATTTTGCATTGCAGCAAGCCCGGATGATAACGTTGAAATATTGCGCGATGTATTCCGAGTGTATTCCGAATGGAGAAAAGATGTAAACATTCCCCATAATAAATCTCCGTAAGGAATCTGTTTTCGTTCCTGTGAATTTTTCCGAGTGAAAGATGATAATGTGTCAATGAAATTATCTTGGAAAATATCCCTTTCAACTATTTCAATTGCACTTCTTTCACAGGTAAGTGTAGTTTTATTAAAAATCGTCCAAACGTGAATCCAAAATATCTTGGGACAGAGTATAGTTCAAGGATCTAAAGTTTCAAAGTTTTTAAAATTGAAACATTAACTTTAAAAAAAAATTAATGTCAAGCTTTGTGCTAAAGATCATTTGATCCTGAAAAGCAATAGCAGTTTATATTATTGACAAACCATTCTTGATGCTGATAAATTCATAAAAAAGTATTTGGTGGCCTCATTTAAGTTTCGACTGCTCATGACCTCAACTCCACTAGGGTACATATATGGTCGAGAAAATTTTAGTCGGTTGCTTTCAGTTGAGGCAATAAGATGGCATTGATTTCTGAAGAGCTAAATGCGTGATCTAAAAATTGCAGTAAAATAAATATGTTTGTGAAAAAAATAGAAGAAACTACAAACAATAAAATATATAATAGGGTATATTCTTTGAAAAAATGTCCTTATTATCTTCCACTTAAACATGTTATACTGCCTTACTTCATGTGCACATCAAACGTGTGTCACTGACATACAGCGTGCCTATACATATAATCTCTACACCCGGACACACGGTATCCATCATATTTTATCAACTTTTACAAAAACATTCTGTATTTTAGTATATGCTTTCACTGCACAATCTGCTACGGTGTAGTTTGCTCATGTTTGATGGTATTAACAGTGTGATACAGGAAAACGTTTATCAATGGTCGAGGATTTTTGAAAAATGTGTGCCTGGTATTCAGTCTGTTTTGTTTTGTCTGTCATTGCATATTCTTTATCAGAGCAGTGGATATCATTTTTTTTTTAAATCAAAATATGTTTTACAAATCATTCCGTTGAGTGTAACACGATTGAATGAATTAAATACCAGAGTGTGGTGAAGATGAATTGTGTTTTCAGCCTTATATAGGTGGAATGTAGCGACATGAGTAACAATAGAAATCGAGAACTAATATGGGGGTAGTTAAAGATAAAAGGAAAAATGAATTTATGTCAGCTTTAGTTATAAGAACATTCAAGTACTATAGATCAAAGATCAAAGAATTATAATGCTAAAAACGAAGTTAACTGTTCTAAAACAATTTTGTCACTGACAGTAACAAGAATTAACCGTAAATTTTAAGATAGATTCATACCACTGTAACTATTATATGCCCTAGAAGGAGGGAGATGGGACACGATAAGATCATAGAAATATATATTGTCTACCTGTAATAAAAAAATTAATCACATATACCGGAAATATTTTGCCTTAACTGCTCTACATAAGTGTTGCAAAGGTAAAACATATGTGGCATACATACCTCTTGTTAAAATGAAATTGAGCTTCTATTGGACATTGTTATTAAGATTATTAACGCACTGTTATTTCTTCTATTCAGAAAGTTATATTTCCAAAGGAGACATGCTTCAATTGCCATGAAGAAGATCATTTTATCAAGTATATATGCAATGTATGCAAGATGAGACTGTGCACCGACTGCTTCTCTGCACACCAATCTGAAGACCACAATGTAATACCAATTGAAGAATTCTTGGGTAACAAATTTCCATGTCTTACTTGTAATTTGAATGCCTCCTTTCACTGTCATTCTTGCAATTCGGACTACTGTGATGAGTGTCGAGTAGATCATCAGGCAAATGGGTTACTGGATCATGAATGGATTGATATTATATCTCATGCCTTCATTCTGAAGGATGTTTCATTACCTTCATGTCGCAAATGTCTTGTTGAAGAGCAATTATATGTGCCTGCCACTTCATATTGCATTTCATGTAATTTTGAGTCACCACTATGCGACGGCTGTTCCAAAAAGCATTTGCAAATGTTTGAAAGCCATGCTCTCTGTTTTGATATGATGAGTTTTAATGACGAGGAGAGAGTTAACAAAACAGTGGAAGAAGCTGGGTCAGTGCAAGATACAGCCCTAAAATGCACACCTTGCAGGTTTGTTGAAATAGTCAATGATGCAACAAGTTTTTGTATAACATGCCCTGAACCTGAACCAATGTGTGACAACTGCGCAGGACAGCACATCAGGGAACGTAAAACGCGTGGTCATGAACTTTGTCGGGATTTGATGAAGCTTTTTAAGCCAACACTAAACAATGTACTTTGTGAGAATTGTTATATGAACGGAGTCACTCGTGTTGCCGTAGCTTTCTGTCTTACATGTGAACAGGCTGAACCGACATGTGAAGATTGTACAAAATTACATTTGAAACAAAGAAATTTTCGTAATCACGAAGTTAGCTATGACATACAACAACTTACAAAATTTATTTTATGTGAGCCATGTTCATTTGAAAAAGATGAGAAAGCTGCAACCCATTTTTGCCAAGATTGCGATGAACCTGAGCCAATGTGTCACACATGTGCCACCGAACATCTTAAACAGCGATCTGGAAGAGGCCACTGCTTAAATGATAACATCGAAGCAATGCCAGGATATCGAAACATTACATTTAAAGTATCTCAAAGGTAATACAAATGACATTGTAATTTTTATTTGACGTGTTCTTGTTCATCTTTATTCAGTTAAATGAATTAATGTTTTTTTTTATTCTTGATGTAGTCCTACACAAAAACAGGATGCAAAGGTACGTACTTGTACAAGTTTTGAAATCATATTAACAAACATTGTTTGTATACACGCTAATGTTAAAATTTTTTATGGAAACACGTGACATGACATTTTTTTATGGCTTACGGCCATCTAGTTGCCGGATAATCTTTACGGCAAAGAGTTCAGTTATCTGAACATGCGCGACAAAAAATAGTTCTATTCGAATGTTGCAAAGTTAACTGTTTGTTGTTCATAATAAATATCTTTAAGCAATATTATATTTTCCATATGTTATTATCACTTATGTTATTGTAACCAATAAAAAAAAATGAATTGACTTTATTTAAATAAACTCGAAATCTAACGCGAATGAATATTAACTGCAGTGTTTTCCCTAGGCCGGTTTTTGCGTAGAGGTATAGGCCCCCGCCGTGCTTCACACAGTGCGCCATGCTTTCCGCTATGCGTACTTACATGTATTATAAGCAAAAAATCTTTTCCCAATTATTTCAGATCCTAACAGTGATAAGTAAATGTAAAGTAGTCGTTATTTCGTTCAATGTTCATGAAAACGTTTGCACCCGTAGAGAGCGTCGCTAACTTCGATCGACATCGATCTCAGCAAGGGGGAAAGTGTTCAACGGTTAAAGAACTGAACTTATGATTGAGATATATTGAAACTGGGATTATAAATCGGTAATAAATGCATAAATAGAGGGGTAATTACTGCTTGTTTTAATATAATGTGCCTTCTTCGACACCTCCGCCATTATCGAATGTTGGGGATTTTCCAAGATCTAAAAATAGCACAATGTTCCCTCGATGGAGTTACCTTGGTTGTGCTATGATTGAACTGTTTATTTGTCGTAAAAATATTGGAAACTTCAGACCAAATGTACTCAAATAAGAAAACAATATACAGTTAAGCTTGATTGCAAGTCATATACGGAAGCGATATCACATTACTATAACATAGAGACATCATATAGAATGCCTCTGAAAATGACTGTGTACACAAGACTGACTGCAAAGTTTTAGTGCAGTAATTAATTTTAATTAAATTTGGTGTCAAAACAAGTTTGCTGTAATTGCATAGTTCTGCCTGTTTCTTGCCCCCCCCCCCCCCCCCCCCCCTCCAAAGAGTTTATCTCTGTACAAAGGGAAAAAATAAAACAGAAGATTTTAGAACTGCCTTGTGAATCTATATTCTTATAAAAGCTTATGACGGTCAGCCTCTTAAAAAAGTAGAAAAAACCCAGAAAAATATGAATAAATATACATTTATGAAATACAAATAAAATGGAATAATACTTGTTGGTTTAGATTTCATGAGAATTCATTAATCATAGTACATAACATGCAGTACATTTCATCATTTGGTTATATTATTTTTACGCGCAGTGATTTCGCGCTGACTGTGGCGCTGTAACGTTGCACTGTGCACCAACTCTCGCACAAGTTCATAGTGCGTAGGAATACAAGGTATACTGATATTTGAGAGCATGATGGTTTTAAGTGTTTTTGTGTCCGATATACATGTAGCTGTATGAATTTACAGTTAATGTACTTCAGTTGTTGGATAAAAGAAAAAAACAAATTGTCTCATATTGGAGTTTGAGTCTGACATCATCATTATTATTTTATGCAGTCTATGATTTTCCTTAAAGCAATGGTGGTTTCAACCAACTGATAAAAGAGGCCTCTAGATTTCAATCCTGTCTGTTTCGGTCACTAGGGTTCGACCAATCAACAAATGGGGCATGTTGATATTGGTCCTGTTAGTTTCTATAGATCTATGAATTACATGTAGCTAGTTACTTTCTATAAAGCTATAAATAAACTAAAGTTTCCGTAAGAAATAGAGGGAATCATACTCGATCCATGTAAATATAGTCATATCAAACCCGTAAGCCATTATGGCCCTTCAGGCCTTTGATTTTAATCTGCTAAGCCAATTAAAAGCACAGCTCAACTTTAAAAACATATTGTTGTCTTGACAAAAAATTCTCCCTCAAAACCATTTGCAATAACTCACATTTGATTAATGCACTGGGCATCCAACGGTACATGTATGGAGGGTAATCGTGTTCAAAAATCCAGACATGTAAACTTGTAAATCCGAATATGCAATCGTGTTGATGTGTGAGCCTGAGCATGAATATGTGTAATTCTGATCGTGTAACCTATAAACCTCGGGCATAAAAACGTGTAAGATTTGACTCAGTTCCTTCGCATGATGCATATTTTGCAACATTATTGTTTACATTAGTTATTTAAACCTTCAACTTTGCTCACTTTCAATCCGTAGTTTCTGCGTTTGTAACTTCAGGCTCGGCGATAGCACATCTGACATGATACAAATTGACAAATGTAAAGTCTACAAGTTTGTCGAATTTTGACATGACCTTATATGGCAACTGCCTTGCTGCGGGAAAAGGCATGCCGTAACCGCCGGACCGGAATGAACGAAAAATAAACATAATATTCAGCTAAACTGTTGCAATAAGCTTTTAATGAACGACATCTTTTCTAGCGAAAACACCGGTATTATTTTTAGAAAAAACAATTGAGGTACGATTGAAACTGGACCAAACAGGAAGAGGTTCATGTAGAAAAAAAAATCGTTGCCGATGTGACGAATGCGCTAATTTCCGTAATATAATTCTCATGGTATTATAAAAGGAAATGCCTAATATCTTATATCTCTAAAAAAAAATTGACATGTAATTTAAACTGGAATATAAGTAAATGCGTACTCTTTTCTAGAAATGAGACGGATCAAGAAATTTCCTAAGGGGGTAAATATATTTTGAGCGGTATGGGGTTCGAAGACCGCCGTGAGGTCCCATGTAACTTCTGAATTCTAAGAATTTTGAGAGTGAATTTTAAACCGGGTTTCCGATTATTGAAATAGTAAAAATTGCAGACGGGCGAGTGGCTGTCAAAAAGGTACCCTTATTGTACCGATAACTCCTCGAACAGTTTTCAAGATAGGAAGTTGTTCTTTTGCAGATTATTTATACATATATATCAGAAGTATGCAAATTGCTAGGATTTTGATTTCTGATAATTTATAAAAATTACAGCTGTTGAACATTTTTGGGCAAAAACATTGCATATTGAGTACCCCATTTTTACTCTTGTTATTTTTCTGAATTAGTTAGAATAAACGACCTGCAAGGATTTGGTAATTTTTCGCGGAAAAATTTATGTTACTTTACATGTATTTATACTTTTTGTTGTTGTGTAAGTGAAAGATAAATAATAACACAATCTTCAATAATAATAGAAAATACTAGCGCATATATTTTGTGCGCCATAAATTGAAGTTTTACTATGGGAGGCACTGTAGCTCAAAGATCGTCCATCTGTATTTTTAGACAGGGAGCTACAGACCTGCAGCTAGTTCACAAGTGGCTGTAAAGCTGTATTATACTAGCTCTCCAGAAAATTTTTATCAGCCAACTTCACAAAGTGAGTCTGTATTGAACCGACATTCAGGACGTCATACTCAATCCCGTAATAATTGCTTTAAATAATTTTTAAAAAATGTCAATTTTTACCTGCATGACAGGCTTTTTTTTCCTATATATTGCCGACAATGCAAAGAAACATTTCTTAAAATAATTTATACACATTTTAATTTCACGACAGTTAACCTTATCTTTGGAATTTTTATTCATTTTTTTAAAGAGGTCGCTTCTTATGTCTCATATTACCGGGTAATCACAATCTCAAAACCAATGTCTTTAAATAGTTTGCTTTCTTATCGATAACTTTGCAACTCAGCTGACGGACCTCGTGTAATTTTTCGCGTGGGGGGGTGTCTTGTCACAACTTTGTGGTAGCGATAAGGATGCATTTGGAGATATTTTCTTAATTCAGCCGAGGCCTATACTTTAACAATTTGTTGCATGTACTCTAATAACAGTGGCGTCGGAAGCAAATTGAAAGGGGGGGGGGGGGGCTTAACTAATCATGAAAAATATTGACAAGAATTCCCATAATCATGAAAATTCTTATCCGTGGGGGAGGGTATACCAATAACTCCAATCTTACCTGCCTAATCCCCCCCCCAAATCATGAAATTCCTAATCCGTAGTGGTGGTGGTGGTGGGGGGGGGGTGCTAGTATACCTACTATGACTCTAATTTTCAATATCACTATTAATATTTCATTTTCTTTAAGGTCTTTTAAGGAACAATTTTGTTTGTTGCGAGGAAAAAGTAAGGGGGGGGGGGGTTGAATCCTCCCTGTTGATATGTTCCTAATGGTTAGGTCTAACTTGGCAAAAAAGTGGGGGGGGGGGGGGGGGGGCTAAGTCCCCCCCCCCCCCCCCCCCCACCTAGCCCCCCTCCCGGTTCAGACGCCTATGAATAAAAATGCGTATATATCTTTATACACGTGTATTCAAACAAAGTCATTAAATGTAATTTTTTTCAGTTCTAAGAGGATATCTGAAGCCGATCGAATTCTTTACTTGCATCTTTTATACATTCTCTTGATAAAATATACACCAATCTCATAATTTAATTTTCCGAAAAATAATACTCTATGAAATGTTGTTATCCAGAGATAATATGATTATAGGCTTACCTATTTTTTTTTATTTATTCCGTCCCTATTCCGGCGATTACGGCATGCCTTTACCTGCAGCTAGCCTTTTTCTATCAGTGACGTCACTGTTTCCATATAAGGTCATGTCAAAACTACAAACTTGTAGACTTTACATTTGTCAATTTGTATCATGTCAGATGTGCTATTGCCGAGCCTGAAGTTACAAATGCAGAAACTACGGATTGAAAGTGTGCAAAGTTGAAGGTTTAATTAACTAATGTAAACAATAAAGTTGCAAAATGTGCATCATGCGAAGGAACTGAGTCAAATCTTACACGTTTTTATGCCCGAGTTTTATAGGTTACACGATCAGAATTACACATATTCATGCTCAGGCTCGCACATCAACACGATTGCATATTCGGATTTACAAGTTTACATGTCTGGATTTTTGAACACGATTACCCTCCATATACATGTGCTGCAATATTGCGTTTATTATTATATATTTACATTCAGTGTTTACATTTACATTTGAAATCAGCAACGTTTAATTTTTTTTGAATACACATAGCTTATACATGAGCACAAATATAATAAAACGTCATCCCGCGTTTTGAGTATATTTATTATTGTAAGATTAAATGAAACGGTCAAACTAACGTAAAATTTGATATATACTAATGGAAAATAATCACTTATCATATCTATTCAAAAAAGATTTTTGACTGTTTCTGGCACTATATTTTTAGTTGCGGAAACGAACTAAATAACGTTAATATGGCTGCTAAATGTATGTTTCATACCCCTGACTAAGAGTGAATGTAATGGTTTTACAGCAACGGTACACATATAATTCATACACATAGATATCAGTATGAATATAATTATAAACATTTAATGTTTATTTTGGGATGTCGTCCGACTCGGTTCTATAATACACTAAGCGTATTGACAAATTATCATAACGCTGTTTACAAGTGTATTTTGTGTTATCTGGTATTTAGTGTGACCAGAGGTCGCGTGTGAGTTTTGACTGGTTCTTTGAATTGCTGAAGAAAGCCGTGTGTGAGTCCGCGTGTTATAAACGTTTGTCGTTTGAGCCAAGTATGTCCGTCTGTCGGATATATCATTTTTGTCGTACTCTGTGTTTTTATCATTATTTTCATTTAATGCATATTTTATTTCACAACCGGAGTTATTCTTGAATCTCAAGTCTTACATTCGGTGGCAGCGTGGAGCTTGGAACTTGCGTGCGTGAAACGTTTGGAGTACGACAGCGATGGCGGCGTCCAGTGAACAGAAGATACCCATGTTCGACCCAAAGTCTATGACTTTCGCACAGTACATTGACGATGTTTTTGAAATGAAGTCTTGGATATTCGATTGGGACGCTAACAAGAAACTGAATGAGTTGGTGCTTATTTTACCAACCGGATGGTGCACGAAAGTATTCCGTGATATTCATAGTGACAATACGAAGTCAAACGATTTGTTGAAGGCAGCGCTGATCAAAGAAATAGATCGCACGGACGAAAAACGGCAGACAGCTGCATCGGATTTCCACAAGATTACACAGAATCCCGGTGAGTCTATTGATGATTATGGACATGAAATATACCGTAAATGAGAAGAGGCCTACCCGAATTTAGCTAAGGTAAACTGGTCCGAAGTTTGTGCACATCGATTCGTTGAAGGTATTTAAAACCCAAAGCTGAAGGACCAGCTACAGCTTGTGTTTTGTCAGGAGCCTAAGATGCCCAAGTTTGACCATCTGTTGATGTAGCTAGACGACTAGCAGATACGGACACTCAGAGTTCTAAACCCTTTTCGAATGTGTTTCATCTGAGATGTAATTATTGTCACAGAGTTGGATATTTTGCTCGACAGAGGGATCAACAGGACAAGCAAGACAAGATAAAACCAGACAACTGGGTAATGTAGCTAAGTGTCATTCTTGTTCATGTCGGGGACTTTTGGCCAAGAACTGTCCAAACAAAGATTACCGTGGTCCACAGAGAAATGGTAAAGTAAATGAAAATCATGATTCAACTTCGAATGATGCGTATCCGACAAAGTCCGTGAAGATTGGACAACGCGTCACTAATGTAGTAATTGGTTCAAGAGCATCGGTCTCGTGTATTTCATACAAGATGCTATGTGAGGCATTTCCGCATGGCTTTGACTTGACCGATACTACTGCAGTTTTAACTGGTCCGTCATCATTATCGTTAAAGACTACTGGTGTTGTGTAAACCTACATTTGTTTTGATGACAACGTAGTACCCTGTTCCTTACATCTGCTTGATGTGGACAATGATACTTTCTTATCGGTTGGGATGTTGTGTGTAATTTTGACCAAGTCACACTTAAGCCTCAAGAGAATTCAGTGGAGTTTGGATCAGTCATTGAACAGAACTCAGAGTCAGTTATGAATGTCCGTCTAACTGAAAATTCAGTAATTCCACCATTATCACCGGACTAGGATGTGCTCTTCAATATCCCTATGAATTGAACCTGAAAAAGATGCTGATTTGTCTAAAGTGAGATCTCGTAGATACAGGTTTAACCCTAAAATGTCTGCTGAAATTGAAAGTCAAGTACAGTAAATGTTACAGTCGGGAGTGATTGATAACAATAACACTGACATTTTGTCGCATATTGTTCTCGTATGGAAACGCGATGGAACTCAACGATTTTGCCTTGATTTTCGTTCTCTTAACACTGAACTTCAGGATGAAACATTTCCTTTGATGACCCCACAGAAGGCTATGATGCACCTAAAAACTCCAAGTTCTTCAGTGTAATTGCCATGTGTTCCGCTTTCAACCAGATTCCCTTGACGGAGGACAGTCGTCGTCTCACTGGATTTCAGACATCTTCTTGTGGGTATCAGTTCCAGAGACTGTGTTTTGGTTTGAAAGTTGCACCGCTTGCATTTCAGAGAGTAATGCACCATGTTATAGGCAGCTTAGGATTTGAGCATGTACCTATCTATCTTGATGATTGTCTCATTCACACCTCCACATTAGAGGAACATTTACATACCCTAGAAAAAGTGTTTGACTGTTTCAAAAGTGCAGGACTTACACTACGAACGGAGAAGTGTCATTTCTTTATGGACAATGTCAATTATTTGGGATTCAAATTATCCAAAAAGGGTATTCAGCCCGGGGATAAAGGCTTGACAGCAATCGGAGATTACCCCATACCAAGAACATGGGAAGAGGTCCGATCCATTCTAGGACTTGGTACATATTTTATGTGTTTGATACCAAACTACTCAGATATTGCCTTACCATTGAGCAAACTCGTTGAATCGAAGCGATACATTTGGAATTCGCCTACCGAATATGCTTCTCAAGTATTACGTCAGTGTTTGATGTCATCACCTGTTCTGAAACACCCTGATTTTAGCGACACAGCTAACATACTCATTGTGCAGACTAATGCTAGTGATACAGGACTGGCTGGTGTATTATTGCAAGCTGATGATCAAGGGCTTGAGCATGCAATCACATATGGTCAGAAAAGCTTACCAACACAGAACGCAACTACTCTACCATTCATCGAGAAGCTTTAGCTATCATATGGGCAATTCGAAAGTTTCGAGATTATGTGTATGTCCGAAAGTTTCTTCTCAGAAGGGACCACAAACCATTGCTTTTTATTATGACATCGTCAAAACCAAAATGTTCGCGTTGATCGAATATCAGTTTGATAAAGAACTTGTAAAAGGACGTGACAATGCCGTTAGTGATGCGTTAAGTCGTGCCCCTTTAGAAGACGATGAAATTGAGTTACCTGTTATGGCAGTGACCCTTCGGATGCGAGCTAAAGTGGAACATTATCGATAGATGTCATTCCGTAGGACATTTTGGTCCTCAGAGAACTTGGGAACTATCCAAACAAGTCAACGATAAGATTACCCTATCGAAAGTTCTAGACTACATTGCACAGTGCAAAACCTGTGTAGAAGGACCCCATTGTGTTCCAAAGAGTCCCTTAGGTGTGACTGTCACAGCATGCACCCCAAGGGAAACTCTTCGTTGTGATTTTGTTGGTCCGCTTCCTAGATAAAAGTCTGCATTTGAATACATTTTCATATGATGGATGACCTTACCCGGTTCGTTATTGCGTGGCCGATGCGTGCTGCGACTGTGTACACAACTATCGCCATTTTGGACAGATTGTTCTCCATTCTAGGACCACCTCGTGTGTTACATTCAGACAACGGATCCGTCTTTACAGCAAAATACTTGCATCGTTTTGTGAACGCTGTGTGTGAAGCAAAGTTTTACATCTATTGTCTTGATTTATTCTTGAATTTAAAATCTTACAACGCGCTAATGCGCGGTTTTCAATTTGTCTACTCCGCTTAGTGTGTTGCAGGACCGATGACATGCAAAAATAAGCATTCGATGCTTAAATCTATTACATAAAATGGCCACATGTACAATTCTTTGATAGCAGTTCATTTATTCAAACACATGCACCTAACTGAATTCGTTTTTCATCTTCTAAAATTTATGTCATCAAGATTCTTTCGTGTTATATGCAATGCGTAATTCTGTGAACGTTTTGCTTTTTCATGTAATACTATTGCAACCTGGACCAGTAGAAGGGGCATTTCAAAACAGAATTCTTTTGTTTTTAACTTTTTCATGAATGAACTTAGTTTGGTATTAATGAGTATCGAGATATTAAGGAACATTTGAATTTGTAAATGTACATGTAGCATGTAAGCAAACAGCTAGTATATTTAGGATGATGTTAGTAATTTATGACATAGGTTTTATCATAATTAAAGGGTTGGAAGATATTTTTCTGCGCATATTTTTGTAAGATAACAAAATTATGATTATTTTGAAAATATCATTTATGAAATGTTTAAGTTATAATTGACCAAAGCTGTTTTACTCATTGACAATTTTCTGTAAGCTTCCTTATAACTATTACACATCAGTTATCTATGAGAAATGATTTCTACAATAATTTCAAAAGATGTACAGTTAGTGACGGGCGATATATATTTTCTTTTAAAAATTACTAAGATGAATGTTTGGTAAATGACACTTTTATTTTTAGTTCTCTTAGCATAAAATGGTAAAGGACATCTGTCAATATCAATGTGGATTAAAGTACATTGTCATTAAAATACTTTCACTGGTTTAGAATAATTTTCAAGTTTTACAATATTAAACCAATAAAATAGCTTTTAGAAATATTTGGAGGAGCATGAATTGTAAAACCGCCAGCAGGATTCAAACTCATGACGTACAGATTCGTAGTAAACCCTTTAATCCACTGCGCTCATTGTTAGGTGACAATAGTGGGAAAGAAACTACTTATATAAATATGCTTGGTTTTATTGTTTATTTCGATAAACAAAATGTCACAGCATGGAAGTGTCCCATACCACCTTAATAGTATGATCTTTCTCGTCAAATATGAATCATTAGTTCATACTAACACACCATTTGGTTTTATTGTTTATTTCGATTAACATTACTTCACAACAAGGAAGTGTCCCATATCACCTTAATAGTATGATCTTTCTCTTTAAATAGGAATCATTAGTTCATACTAGCCATGTACCCATTTTGAAAGTATATTGTATAATTTTAGTTATAAAATTGCGTTATCTTCTTTTAGACCCCAGGAAAACCAAAGGCTCTGAAAATCTTATCTGATGCTGTTGAATTGTTTTGGACAAAGTCCGACGAAAAAGTTGATTACTACCAAATTCGCTACAAAAGCAAGGGTGGTCAGGAAAAATGGAAGTTTGCCGAAACCGATGTAGATCAAAATCAAATTACAATTGCAGGACTGATGGCAAATACAGTTTATGTATTTCAAGTTCGAGGAGTTTTTCAAGATCAAGAAGGAAAGTATGGGCCAGTAAATGATACCGTAAAAACAGCAGAGTCTCTAGCAACATTTTTATTGAAGTTCTCAGTTCTTGTTGATAACAGTAACCCTCCAAAGTATCAACTCATAACACAAGAGCTAAAACAATCAAGAAATCGTTTTGCAAAAACGAGAAAACTCATTCTTGGTAAGTTGGCTTAATCATAACGTAAATATGGTAAAAAAATTAAGTCAGAATGTAAGCCATTTTAGCTCTTTATCAAAGTGCTACCACCGTCTATATTTCCATTTAACTAAACTTGGCATCAAGCTTTATTTAGTAAAGGATTCTGAAGTCAGAAATAAAAAACAAAAATCCATTCCCAATTAGGAGGGAGGGATTTTTGGAATGTAAAAAATGATTCATGTTTTAAATCATACTTATTGACAATATGGCAAACAACAGAATAAATAGACCCCCCCCCCCCACCCCCCCCAAAAAAATATCTTTTGAAACAAATGTGATCCATTTTTTTAATATATATTTACACGTGTAGAAATTACCTGATTAAGTAATATTCCACACTAGGGAGCTACCACATAGAAAGTACAGTTTTATCTTTTATTTATGCATATTATTATATTATATGTCAAGTTTGGGATAAATAAGGGACCATTATTAGCAGGGAATCAAAATATTATAATATGAAATAAATAGATATAAAAAATATTTTATGATAATTTATGAATGACTGATTATTTTTAATCACTTATGAGATTTACATTAACACGATATATTCTATTATTACTGTCATGTGATCAACAAAAGTCATGTAAACAGTATTTTGCTTCCCATTAAAAATAGAACATTGAAGAGTTTTTTTTTTACAATCTAAAGTTTGATTTTGATTTTAAGATAATTTTGTCTTGTTAGAAAGTTACTTTTCTTTTTTTACTCATAACCTCACATGACGTCCTATTCTGCAGATTGAATTTTTGCTGTATAAAAGTATATCTTTAATGACAGGGAATCCAAAAACGGGATCAGAAGAGGAAAAAACAATCATGCTGGTTGGTGCAACTGGTTCGGGCAAAAGTACCTTGGTTGACGGTATTGTTAACTACGTTATGGGTGTAAGTTTTGACGATCCATTCCGATTCACACTTGTGCAGCTGGAAGAAGAGGAAAAAAAGACTCATAATCAGGTATCATTTATTCCCATTTATCAGTCATGTGTTATTCATGCTCTGTTGGATTAAAAAAAAATCAACAAAGGAAAGGAATAAACTCTAAATTAAGAATACGGCTGCTAAATGTGACCATTATTTTTTCTTATTTTGAACAGATCTTACAATAATGATTTTTTGGCTGTATAGTTTTAAAAAGGGTGATGGATTCTTGATACCAAAATTAAAACCTTTTTGTTTTGATTTAGGCAATATCTCAAACTGAATGGATCACAGTCTACAAAATTGCTCCTCAAAAAGGAAGTCGCTTGAACTTTACTCTCAACATCATAGACACACCTGGGTTTGGAGATACAAGAGGCATTGAAAGGGATCAAGGCATAATAAATCAAATTCGGCAATTATTTTCATCAAAAGGGGATAAAGGAGTTCTTTTTATAGATGCTGTTTGTTTTATAGTAAAGGCTCCTGACGCACGGCTCACTGTTTCTCAGAGATATATATTTAGCTCAATCATGTCCCTTTTTGGTAAGGACATTGAGTCAAATATATGCACACTTATCACCTTTGCTGATGGTGCTGAACCCCCTGTACTTGCATCTTTAAAAGAGGCAAACTTGCCGTTTGGATCTACTTTTCAGTTTAACAACTCGGCCTTGTTTGCAGAGAACAAACATTTGACAACCACATCACTTTCGCCAATGTTTTGGGAAATGGGGTGCAATAGTTTTCAAAACTTTTTTGACCAACTTAGTAATTTTGAAACAAAGAGTCTATCCCAAACAAATGATGTTTTGAAAGAAAGAGAACAATTAAAAACAGTCATAGTAAGCATTCTTCCTCAGGTGAAAGCTGGATTATCAAAGCTTGGGGAACTTCGAGACCAGTTGGAAATATTCAAAAAGCATAAAGATGATATAGAAAACAACAAAGATTTCGAATATGAAGTGGAAGAAACGAAACAATATCTAGTCGATTTGCCACGTGGAAAGCATGTAACAAACTGCCTTCAATGTCATACCACTTGCCATGAAAATTGCAAAATAGCAGATGATGATAGAAAGAGCAGATGTTCGGCAATGGAAAATGGGAAATGTAAAATATGCTTTGGAAAATGTATATGGTCAGATCACAAAAACACGCCGTATATATACAGATATTCCGTGGAAATGGTAAAGAAAACTTATACCGAAATGAAACAAAAATACGAGCAAGCAAGGGGATCAACATTAACATATGAAACCTATATTGAGGAGCTCACATACGATGTAGAGTACTTATTTGAGAACGTCAAACTGATGATGGAGGAAATGAAGCGATGCAAAAGTAGACTGAAAGAAATAGCTTTGAGACCTGATCCTTTAACTGTTGTAGAACATATAGAACTAATGATTGAGGCAGAAGAAGCAGAAAGACAACCAGGCTTTAGACGAAGAATAAGAATGTTACATGAGTTTAAAAGAATGGCTCTTGTTGATAAACAAATTCAAAACTTTGATCAGAATCTAAAGTTAACGAAAAATGACGTCACATCAACAGTTGGGAAAACCTTCACAGGTCCCGGGCGTGCCCCAAACAAAGGGAAAGGCAGTATTGTCCAAAGAGGAGTGAGATTTGTAAGATCACTCTTCGAATGACCAATTATATTTGTTCGACACAAAAGTGATATTCCAACAGATTTAAAAAAAATCTATATAATTGTGTAGTGAATATGAATATATGAACAAAATGTATCGTTTTCGAGCAAAGAGAATCAAAAGATACAATGTACGTGCTTTTACTAAACTACAAAAGATAGTTGTGTGATAAAAGTAGAAATTCTTTTGTCTGCGTCTGCTTATAGTGTATTCATTTAATGCTCTATTCCACAATTATTTCATTTTATGAACAATTATAGATTTGATTTGCTACAATGTAGATAAACTTTGTTGAAGCTGATTTTATCAAGACAGTTAATATTTTTTTTCAATCTCTAGAACATTTTGTTAGAATTTCAATTAATTCAAGCACAAATATAACAACAAACTGTCAAAATGTTCTGTATTGTTTTATAGGGTAAAAGGATGACAAGATTTTCAGGAATAAATAAATTTGCTATCTTCCTTTCTCCACAAGTGTCACAGTAGACATATACAAACAAAACTAGAAACGAGTTTTTAACCGAATTTGCTTGAAAATGGTGGGCGGGCAGCTGCCAAAGGGTACCTTTATTGTGCGGATAACCCATCCCGCAATTTTCAAGACAAGAATTTGTTGTTTTGCAGATCAATTTAACAAATATTAGAGACTGGCATATTCCTTGGAGTTTAATTTTTGATAATTTATGGAAAAAATTACCAACCTTTGAACTTAGTCATTTTTAGCGCAATATTGCAAAAAGGGTACCCCAATTGTACGGATTACTCATCTTACAGTTTTCAAGATAGGAAGTTGTCGTTTTTGGCAAAATGTTGCATATAGAGTACCCTATTTCTCTGTATAGGTAGAGTTTATAATTCAGGGTTGACATTCGATTATGGATACTGTTCAGGCAAATGAAACCCCAATTTTTTGTCATATTGACGGTTTTTCTCTTATTTATTGTTTATCCCTTTGTTAACCTATACAAGCTCTAGCTTTTAAATTATCTTCACAATTTGATTTTTTTAAATATTTATGTGTATATCTGCAGTCTGCAAATCATATTTGTTATCGACGAGCATTCTTACAGTGGTAAAAAATGATATTGATCGGATATCGAATTCTGTATCACTGCATGACGAACATGATGAATGCATTTCATAATAAAGAAGTTGCATATACTTATCGTGCATATCAATATCAAAATATTATATATTTTTAATGATTCACAATTCTTAGATTGTTTCAAATTTCGTTTTTATTGATCGTTTTCTTTTGAAACATCGAACACGCATGTGTACAATGTCACTGAAATAATTGAATATAGTGGGAAAATGTGATGTATTCGAGTACACAGTAATATGAGGCATGGATTTGATGCATTTTAAAACACAATTTACACTTTCATTGTTAATAATCTCAGTATTTTGTAGAAAGATAAATGT
Source organism: Magallana gigas (assembly GCF_963853765.1). Classification (NCBI taxonomy): domain Eukaryota; kingdom Metazoa; phylum Mollusca; class Bivalvia; order Ostreida; family Ostreidae; genus Magallana; species Magallana gigas. Next base: position 4,852,540 of record NC_088861.1, on the reverse strand, counting down.
TGTGAAAACGCACCCTGTTTATGTGTTTGTATAAATCAATTAATTGTCGTTAAAAAGATAACATTCCGCAGTATTATTTTAAAGTCAAGGTAGATGCATATATATGTTTAATATTTCTGCAAAGCGTAAAGGGAAACTGCATGCAATAGGGGTTCGGAGTAAGAACTTTGTTTTGCAGAAGTTTTCATGATTACACAAAGAAAGTCTTTAAGATGTCACAGGGCAAATCCTTAAAGGTGAATTAAAGGTGGCGTTAAGGTGGCTCAATGGATATACAATCTTTAAGCCACCTTTAAGTGACCTTTAAACTGAGCTTATAGGTCCTTAATGCCCAAACTTCTTTAAGTTACCTTTAAGCCACCTTTAAGCATCTTTGATCAAACTGAACAATAAAAACATATCTTAAATGCAAAAGCTCTTTTATAGGGATTTCAGGGGGTGATCCTAGTGATGATATAATTTCCAAGGAAAGGGGGGGGGGGGGTCCAGGCGGTTTTCATTGTCGCTCCATTGAACACTGATTGCTATCATCAACGCCGCTCCAATGGAAACAGATTGCCGTTATAAAATTCTCTATTATTATTATTTTTTTTATATTATTATAATTATTGTAGGGATGAGCGCAGTCTCTGTATCTAAATCTGCGCATGAAATTATATTAAAGTGTGTTTGTTTCCTATTATAAATTAATCGATAAAAGCTCTCTCTCTCTCTCTTCTGCTAGTTCATTCGGTTATTAAACGAAATTAAAACAAAAATGAACGGATGATGCATGTTTTAATTTAATAATCGGTTTAAGATATGTATTTTTTTTCAATTTTAATTATTTTAGGTATATTTCTAGATCTGCTAGATACATGTTAAAGATGAAAAGACTCTCAAATGCCTTTGTTATATCGGGCTGGGATATTACTGCTTTGTTTGTCTAGACATAGTTTTGTTCGTTTGTTAGAGTCTATTGTTTGTCTAACTTAAGAAAACCCCTGGAACTAACACAGAATATACAAGATATAAACAACAGGTTTGTCGTGTGCCTAGGTGCACGTCAGGGTTTCTAAATACGTTAAAATCTTGGTATGTATGTGTATACGATAAGTCTAGTGAATGAAAGTTTATTTTCATTTGTAATTCATTTTCAAAGTATTATTTCCTAACTCCGGGTTTGTTACGTCTACAAATTAAAGATACATGTATGTAAGAGTAAAATCTAAAAGCTAATTAATTACTGCCCGGTGATCATAAATGGGGGTAATTAATGAAATATATGCATATGTAAAAGGGGAAATATGTCGCATACCCGGCCTGGTACATGCAGTAAATACGTCACCGGTAATTGGTAATATTGTTTGTTATAGAATTGATAGTTTATAATTCATGTATACAATTAAATATTTAAACATATATCCTTTAATTTTTTTATTCTAGATCTGTTGTAAATGTATAATAATCAATGCTATTAAAATTAGACATGCTGGAACGGCGCCGTGATCATGAAAACCGGGAAACTGCGGATAACTAATACCCTAATAGTTTCAATGCATTTAAAGAAATAATTTCATCTTCTTTCTTGAATTTCATTTAGCTGTGAATTAAGTGAACGAATATCTACTCGGTTTAATTTTAATAACTAAGTACTAGTAAGCCTAGTAACGGTTTCCATTCAGGTATAATAATTTTTTTTTACTGAAGACCAAGTTCCGTATTTCATTATAAATACATGCATGCATGTAATTTATAAATTGGATATAACTGATTGTTACAAACTGAATGGAAGTTAATATAAAAATATATTCAAGTAAAAAATACACATTCATTACATTGATTCAATAGCCACTAATTTACAGAATATGAAAACCACTTACAAGATATAAGTTGCCGTGGCGCAGAGATAGTAAGGTGGTGCTAGTAAACAAAGGGTCCCGTGTTCAGTCCTCGTCTAGGGCGTTTTGAATTTTTTTTTTCATTTCATTTTCTAGAACAAAAACCGTTTTTAATACCTTTTCTGTCATAAAGTTAATACATTTTGTTGGTAAATTAAGCACAATATTGAATCACAAATCTACGATACTATGATACTTGGGTTTCAAAATCAGTGGCACTGCTATGGGCACCAAAATGGCACCATCTTATGCCAATATATTCATGGGTAATCTAAAGCGCAACCTACCAACACAGTCACCTTTCAAACCTCTTAGTTGGTTGCGCTTCATAGATGACATCGAAATGAAGTGGGTTGACAGCAGAAACAACCTCGATGATTTTATTACCTTTGTCAATTCTTTCCATCATTCTATCAAATTTACGACTAAAATTTCCTCCTTCAACAATACGTTTCTTGACACTACTTCAACTTTAATCGATGGTAAACTCGATTTCAATCTTCATACTAGACCTACAGATTCCCACCTCTATTTAATGACGTCTAGCTGCCACCCACCTCATACGTTTATAGGCATACCAAAAGGCCTCGCCACCAGAGTCAGACGTATTTGTCAGATGTATTTGTTCAACTCAAGAACTAAACTCTGAGCAAAGGCAACTCCTAAAATCCCACTTATGTGCCAGGGGATCGCACTCTGTACAAAATGCAATTGTTGATTTAGCTAAAGAGGATCGTTTATCCCTTTTGAAATACAAACCCAAAAAACGAAGACAACAAAGTCCCATTTGTCACTACTTACCACCCTGTCCTTAGGGGTTTAAATACAGTTTTAAAGAAGAACCTGTCAATCCTTAAAGCTGACATGAATTCATAAATACGCATTTATTTCCCTTTTATCTCCGACTACCGCCATATTAGTTGTCGATTTCTATTGTTCTGCTCATCGCTACACACCCCCTTTATAAGCTGAGAGCACTATTCATGCTTCACCGCATTCAGGTATTTCATGCACCCGAACACGTTGCCTTGGACGAAAAGACGTGTAGAAACGCGTTTTGAAAAAAAGTAAAATGACAACCACTGCACTGGCAAGATATATCCAATACACGATGAAACAAGACAGACTGAAATCCTGGCGCAGATACTTATAAAATTCCTCGATAATTGTGGACCGTTTTCCTGTGTATGTTACAACATCGCAGATGCGCAAACAACACACTGTGGCAGATCGAGCAATGTCAATGATCGCATGGATTTTAGAAACGGTTGAACGGGTGGAAACGATGTTACATTGTCATTTTCTTGGATTTACTATCATTTATCTACTGTGTTCGATGTAGTGCCGCCGGGGTTTTCAAAAAGACGCAGACGTTATTCACTCTGTATCAACGACACACGTGTTCGATGTGAATGCGTAGTGAGGCAGCACTGTATGTGCAAAATAATAAAGATATCTGGAAAATCCTTTCACAGAATAAACATATTTTGTATTTCATTGATTGTTGTTTTCTTTATTCTTTACTACAAACATTTTACTACAATGTGTAGTTCATGCATTTATAAGTCCGTGCAACCTGAATGCCTTGATCGGAAAGCAACCGACCATAACTTTCTCAACCGATATATTTACTCCAGTGGCAGTAGAGGAGCGATCGAAAATAATATGGCGACCAATGCTTTTATGAATTCATGTCAGCTTTAACAGCAATGATAAAATGGTTGAGGTTTTCAAAAATCCCCCGATGGCAGCTTTCAAGCGCCCTAGAAACCTTTAAGGTCATATGAAACGATATCCTGACCATATTGAGTTATATACGGGTGAGTTCATAAGTGCCTATTTAATAAGACTGACATTGTTTTTTGAACATTTTATGCAAAATGTAAGCGCCGCAGTCGATCAAAATCACTTAATCGGGAAAAGAAACATTGACTTAAGCGGCTTGTACATATTTAGTTTAGAGACGTCGCGGAGAATGAATGAATTTCTTTATAGATTTTCATGCAAGTACAATATAATTTTAATATATGCATGTATATATGTTTTATTTCAATCTTGAAATTGTCAAATAAAAAAAAAACTGATCGTTTTTCCCATTTGCACGTTCATGCATTTTATTAAGATTTTTTCTTAACAACTTATAGGCCTCGTGGTGCCTCATTCGCTTCACGATTATACTGTTTGTTTCGATTTCAATTTCACAAATATGTTACCATTTAATTATTTTAGTCTAAGAGAAATTTCTTCAAATGTTTTGATTTTGAAACGTAAAGCACCGCGGTGTTTTGATTTTAATTACAACGTGTATGTGCGGTGTTTTAATTTTACAACGTGTATTTGCGGTGTTTACTCACAAATCCCTTCTATCGCACTTTCTTCCGCAATTTTTTCTTTAGTTCTTTTATTATTATTGATGCTTGTTCTTAATAAAATCTGTTGATTATCTTCACATTCGTTCATAACTATTTTTATCAAACAAACGATTCATTTCACCGATACATTTCGAAATCCTTAAATGCCATATTTCCGCGATCTAATTTAATAAAACGTTAATACACGTGTACACAAAGTATTTTCCAAAGATATTGTTACATTTATATATCGATAAGTCAGAAAATTATATTATTTTAAAATAAAATTTAAGAATTATTTTGCGGTATTTTACAGCAGCTTTTAAATACAAACTATGTACACAATGCCTCAAACATTTTCATTACAAAATGAATCAACTGAATTGAAGTGCTTTAATTCCCTTGAAATGTAGCTCAATCATTATACGTATCGAAGAAGAAAATGATGTTTCTATTTTAAAAGGATCAGGATAAATCATTAATCAGCTGTAAATGTTTGGAGCATTTCTTTCGTTAAATTTTCAATGCAGTACGGGATCTTCATCATGATTTTCCTCTGGTGATATTAGATTTATTCATTAACGAAACTAAGTCATCTGTACTACGAAATCAAATGATCTCATTTGAAAAGAAAGACACGTTCATATATGCAAAAATTACTAAAATCAAATCGATAAACTACTGTAAAATTACACTAGTTTTGATGCATTGTTTACATCTGTGGGCCTGTGTGACGTCATAAATCCACAAAATCAAGAACGATAAGCGGGGAAGAATTTTTTCAGATGCTGAGTTTTCATGGTTATTTCTCAGTAATGCAAAGGCAAAAAAGTCTTACTTAACTTATTTTAACATTTGTTTATACCAAGCTTTATATTTATGAAAGAAAATCATAGTGTTAAAAATCGTTTCATATGACCTTTAAGGACATGGTGGTAAGAACCAAACTAAAGAACCCTCTACTTAATGGTGGCTTTAAAACTTGTTCTGACACCAGATGTCTGCTGTGCAAACACAACTCTGATGCAGACGACTTCTCTAGCCCCATTACTGGCCGTACTAACAAAATTTTCGCAAATACTTCTTTTCGTACTGACAATTGTATATACCTCATCAATTGTAAATTTTGTCAGAAACAATACGTAGGGGAAACAGGAAACCTCCGCAGGCGCATCAATAATCATCGTTCCACCATCAAAACTAAGAAAATTAAAGAACCCGTCGGGGAACATTTTAACTTAGATGGTCACAGATGGGAGGACATGATGGTTTTGGTTATTGATCACAACCCAGACTGGACAGAAGCGGAGAGAAAAAATAAAGTAAAAAATTAAATGCATCACAGGATGAATGACCATCTTTAAGTCCTCCTTAAAGATAGCTTAAAGGTGTTTAAAGGTAGCTTAAAGACGATCTTTAAGCCACCTTTAAGCTATATGTGTTGCTTAAAGGTGGCTTAAAGAAAGCGTAAAGATGGCTTAAAGGCAGCTTAAAGACTATCTTTAAGCCACCTTTAAGGACAACTTATAGGTCCTTAATGTCCAAACTTCTTTAAGCCACCTTTAAGCCACCTTTAAAGCTACCTTTAAGCCATTAAAAATGTTTAAATCATTATTGTGCTTAATTTCCAACAAAATGTATTAACTTTATGAAAGAAAAGGTATTAAAACGGTTTTTGTTCTAGAAAAAAAATGGAAAAAAAAAACAAACAAAAAACCTGCAACTTACATATTTATGAGCGATTTTATATTCTATATATCAGTAGATATTGAATCAATGTATTGAATGTGTTTACTTGAAAAGATTTTGACAAACCATTCAGTTTGTAACAATCAATTATATCTAATTTATAAATTACATGCATGCATGTATTTAGAATGAAATGCGGAACTTGGTCTTCAGTGAACAAAAATATATTATACCTAAATGGAAACTGTTAGGTTCACTAGTAGGATTTCTTAGTTAATAAATTTAAACCGAGTAGATATACGTTCATCTAATTTATAGCTATAAAAATGTAAGAAAGAAAATGAAATCACTTCTTTTATTAAATGCATTGATACTATTAGAGTATTTGTTCAATTTCCCGCAATTTCCCGGTTTTCATGATCGCGGCGCCGTTCCAATATGTTTAAATATTTACATGTAATTGTATGTACATGATTTTTAAACTATCAATTCTAAAACAAACAATATTACCAATTACCGGTGACGTATTTACTGCATGTGGCAATTGCAAATGATGTATACATATACTTGTACATACAATTGTATGATGTGCCAGGCCGGGTATGTGACATATTTACCCTTATACATATATTTAAATAATCAACCTCTATTTATGATCACCGGTACATTATTAATTAGCCTCAAGATTTTACTCTTACATACATGTATCGTTAATTTGTAGACGTAACATTTTTGAAACCCAGAGCTAGGAAATAATACTTTGAAAATGAATTACAAAAGCAAATTAACTTTTATTCACTAGACTTATCGTATACTCGTACATACTAAGATTCAACGCCTTTAGAAACCCTGACGTGCACCCGGGCACACGACACACCTGTTGTGTATATCTTGTATATTCTGCGTTAGTTCCAGGGGTTTTCTTAAGTTGGACAAACAATAGACTTTAATTAGAAATACACAAACATGCACCTGAGCACACGACACAACTGTCGGTATATCTTGTATATTCTGTGTTAGTTCCAGGGGTTTTCTTGAGTTGGACAAACAATAGACTCTAATTAGATATACACAAACGAACAAAACTATGTCTAGACAAACAAAGCAGTAATATCTTGCCCGATATAACAAAGGCAGTTGAGAGTCTTTTCATCTTTAACATATATCTAGCAGATCTAGAGTTAGAAATAATAAAAATTGAAAAAAAAATACAAACCTTAAACCGATTATCAAATTAAATCATGCATTTTTGGTTCATTATCTTTATTTTGTTTAATAACCGGATGAACTGAGAGAGAGAGAGAGCGATTTTTTTCACCGATTAATTTATAATAGGAAACAAACATACTTTAATTAGTTTTATGCACATATTAAGATACAGAGACTGCGCTCACCCCTACAATAATTTTGAACCCCCCCCCCCAAAAAAAATTATAAAGAATTTTATAACGGCAATCTGTGTCCATCGGAGCGGTGCTGATGATAGCGATCTGTGTTTAATGGAGCGACAATTAAAACCGCCTGGAACACCCCCCTCCTTCCTTGGAAATTATATTATCACTCGGATGACCCCCTCCCATCCCTATAAAAGAGCTTTTGCATTTAATATATGTTTTTATTGTTCAGCTTGATCAAACTCGACTTAAAGGGAACTTAAAGATGGTTTAAAGACAACTTAAAGGGAGCGTAAATGACACTTAAAGATGCTTAAAGGTGGCTTAAAGATGGCTTAAAGGTGACTTAAAGAAGTTTGGACATTAAGGACCTATAAGCTCAGCTTAAAGGTGACTTAAAGGTGGCTTAAAGATTGTATATCCTTTAAGCCACCTTTACGCCAACTTTAAGCCACCTTTAAGGACTTGCTTAAAGATTGTTTTTCGCCCTGTGCATAGACTGAAGTCATTCCGCCCTGATGGCATGAACAAATTAAGTGACTTCAAACCCAAATCGGCCTCCTTCAATACACTGAATTCAATTGAAAATCATATTTTTCAATCAAAAAGTGAACAACTTTCGCTAGTTAAATTTATACTTAGCCATCTATCATAATCGAGTTATTTTCTGCTTATTTGAAATTATAGTTAGCAGCCTTAAAAAAAGATTCAAATAAGCGATAAATTATAAATATTAATTATTTCGGGTGTTTTGTGATTGTTATTTAATTCCAAATCTCAATACCATAATCTTACTTAAGGTTTAAGGTTCTCCAGTCCTCAGCCTAAAACTATTTTTGATTAAAAAATGTAATTTGTCCTTGAAACTTTATAAATGAAATAAAATGAGATTTTTAGATGCTATCCGTGCATTTAAAAAAGTTATTGTACATAAAGCACGAGATATATATATATATATATATATATATATATATATATATATATATATATATATATATATATATATATATATATATATATATATATATGTTTAGTTTTATATTTTTAACGTAATTATTAAATATTAATGTATCTTCTTCTGCTTCTTCTTCAGAATACTGAGTAAGGCTCTTCAAAGAGCATTAACACGTATACTAAGAAAGAGTTGTATTAAAATAATTTAATGCGACTGAAAAACATTGAATGTCATCATAACTTGCCATTGATCATGAGGTCGCATTATAACGTAACCTTGTTCATAAATCAAGTCGTCTTCCCATCTACTATTATGCAACATCAATAGATCGAGGTCAGTTTATGTGGAGCATCTTCTTATGATTGAGGTCAGTTCATCAAGGTCAACTGCATTACTGAATGAACATTTCGACCGAAATTTTTACGCGTGAGACAAAATGTGCATTCTTGAATCAACAGGTTGAACTGTATTTTATGTATGTTTGCATCTCTTAAGGATGATGTTTACTCAGAATGAAGAAAAATTCCACTGATGACAATGAAAAACCAACTATTGTGTGTTATAGACCCTACATGGTAGTGTTATTCTTCACTTTCAAAAAAGTAGGTCAATAACCTACTTTTTAAGTTAATGGCCATTGAATATTTTTTTTAAAATTTAAGAAAAATCCATTAAAATTTTACAATATGATTGAGATTTTCTTAATTGTGAAAAAAAATACATTGCTTAAGTCTTTGACAAATGAAATACAGTTTATGAATGGTAGTGACATTGAATAGATACAAAGCATTAAGTTTTCATTCACAATTTTATACCTATTCTAGTCCGAATTTCCACAATCAGTTTTCAAATTACTACCCATTTTTGATTCAATATAACAAAAAAAACTGAATGATGATAATGCTAAAACATTTATAGTATTAAACTAAGTATATTGACCTTTCTCTGCTGGCATAAAATTTATATAAGGCCAATGATCAAAATTTTGAGATATGGTGTCTTTTATCATTTTTAAGCATTTTCAATATTTTTGTAGTGTGTACCATACGATTATCTAAACGAAAAAAGCAAGGTAAAACCAACAGAAAATATGCAAAATATGTTGACTAACAAATAATATCTTAACTTTAAAAATTATATTACTACCAAAAATATTTCAATGGAAAACACAATCTGAAAAATTAAGTCCGAATTTTCTCTGTTTTGCTAAACGTCAAACTTTGTCACACCCTAATTCCATAATTAGTAAAATATCGATTGTTATGTCAATAATAATTCACTTCATGAATATTTTTTTGTATTTAAAACAAATTTTAGCCATGAAATTGAACTTTTTAACGATCCGGATTTGAGAACTCAAACCCTGAGTAAACAACGTCTTTAAGGTAAATGAATTGAAATAAAACTTAGTAAAATGTCATATCAATTAATACCAAACCAACTTTTTATAAGATCTACTTATGCAAGCGGAATGTGTGCGCACGTTGAAGCATTTGCCGGATGCCTCATATGGACGCGCCGATCACAATAAAATTATAATAATAAAGCTAGAAGTTCCTGTAAGAAGCAGGGTTCTTAAACCAACAAACATAAGCAATTAAGACAAAAAAAATCGAATTATTCTTGGTACGAGTTAACAAAATCCTAATGATTCCAAGTACGAATTAACAAACCTTATCGATTTCAAGAACGACTTAGCAAAAACAAATCCGAATGTGTAAAAGTACGATTTAACAATTATCGAATAATTTTAGATACGAGTTAATTTAACTCTGAACATAAAATTATTTTCTTAACCAAGAATGTCCGGAAAAATCAATTTTTAAACCCCTTTATCTCTGTAATGCATCGTCCGATTTTAGAACGGATTTCAGTTTTAAATTATGAATAATAAGCTCTTATTTTCTGCTGAATGATTAATAACAAATTATCGCTAAAAAATAAGTTATTATGAAAAGGCTTTGTGGCCCTTTTGGCCCCTTATTTGAGGGGTCAGTCCTTTTTTCTTGATATCAAATGAAAGGTATTTGTAAGCAGATGCAAGATGTTTCCCGCAAACAATCTTCCCGTCTGTACTTAGTTATTTGACCAAGTCCAACTCTCATCGAAGTTTCACAAGTTTATTTGGATCGTATAGTGGTTCTGTTCTCGTTCTAATCAAGTCTCTGAACAAGTCTGAATTGCTAACAATGTACATGCATATATATACCCTTTCGGCTGGGACAGACAGTTTCGATTACTCATGACCACCTGCGCTGGTCATGAGTGTAGATTTAGTGAATAAATTCCTAAACAATATTTTAATTCTAAATTCAGTATCAAAACTGTCAAACTGTCCATCACAGCGTCGGGGGATGCGGGCTTACAATCTCCCGCATCAGTACAAAACATGAGTATAGGTTAAAAGGTTAACAGAAAACATGTACTTCGTGACAATTATACAAAATCAGATCTCCACAGAGTCTGCAAATATAACAAACATAGCATTACTGTCCAACACATGGACATATGATATCATGCTGCTGCGCAAATAATTTCCAAAATATAATTTCCCAAGGACTTTCTAACATAATTATTGACATTTTAATAATTGCGCAGTTTGCATAAACAGCTTACATGTTTATTTCATAGTACTTAACAAGGTCATCTGTTTACATACGTCCCCCAAACAAAAGAAATATCCCAAGGGAGATTTCTTCTGCCTGGTGCCCAGAGCAGGAAAGTGTCCTTGATCTCCCCTAATTCGGATGAACTTTCCAGCGACATACCAGTTAGAACATCCCTTTAAGAGGTAGTATCAAGTGACATCTTTCCTTTTCTGGCCAGGGACAACAAATAAAACAATCAAGTACGATCAACTAATCAAGATGACCAGGATTAACACTTAATAAAGGTGATCAGGATGTAAAACGTGTTAGAGGTGATTCATATACATATAGGTGATCAGGTTATATATAACTTGTTACAAGTGACCAGGATATATACACAATTCAAACAGTAACATAAGCTGTTACAAAATATCTATACATCTCAAACAATGTAATGGTCAAGAATGACCAGGATCAAACAATAATAGTCACATATTTTACAGTTCATAATGGTCAAGAATGACCAGGATTTCAACAGTTCATTATAGTAAAAGTTACACTGTTCGTGGTGAGCGGAAATGATCAAGATTCAATGACTAAAATTCTAAATATATAAGAACATACCATTTCATGACAATATTACAATATAAAGATCAAAATTGTTAAAGCACCACAGGTCCAACAACTAACATAGTTGCTGTAGTTTCACATTGTTCGTCGACATTTGGAAACAGTATCCTTCCAGAAATGAATTCACATTTATTTTAATACATGAAACAACACATTTTTTTCACTGTCTTCACTGGATTTCCTTATTCGTACATCATAGGATTTATCATTGGGTATAGATTTGGCGCCGATGGCAAGGTTTCTCCTCGCGGAGTGCTTCCTACGCTCCTCTGATTTTCAGACCTCGTGGCCTTTTCCTCAAGGTATCTTCTCGCGAGTTCGGGATCTGGTTGGTAATATTTGCTCCAAGGAGACTCCAACTCATCTTTCTTTCCAGTAAGTCGTTGTGTTAAAGTTTCTGAAATGGTTCCGGTACTATAAATGGTCTTTCGGTCTTCCAACTTTCCGCTTCGACGGGGCTTCTTTGGGGTTGCAATGTCTCTCAGTTCAATATTATGTTGGGAAGTCCGTGCTTCAGGATCGACACAGCTATATGGCGTACTTCCAGGTGAATCCTTTTCGACTTCGTCACTAGGTCTCCCGTGGCAACGTGTCCAACTACCACCACAGCAACTACCCAGTTTCCTAACTTTCTTATATTTCCTAATACAAAGTCCTATCACTATTACCAAAGCCAAAATTAAACACACATAAAACCAAGGGCTTCCCACCCAAGACGAGGATTTCATGGGTTGCAAATTATTTATTGGCAATTCCGCCATAAGTGCGCTTAATGGAAATTCTTTTATGTCTTTTAATTTGTCAGGTATACTAATGTGACCTATTTCTGGGTATTTTGAATTTAGAGGTTCCCAAAGAGTGCATGTATTAATTTCGTCGATAAAATCTTGAAACGAATCAGTCATATTGAAATGATTTTCCCTATTGTAGAATGGGGGGAGTAATAAAGATCAATGAAAACCAGAACATCCCTGACCTAAATTCACGATGTCTATCGGACTCTTAACCCTTTTTCCTGTTGTTTTCTCCCCACACTTAACGTTAAGGTTCAATGGTTTAGAAGAAGTAATTAGCCATTTTCCTTCGCGTAAATTGGCTGCGTTTGGATCGACTACATTGTTTTCTACAGAGACTGAACATAATTTCGCAATTCCTGGAAGATCGTTTAAGAAAATTCTTATCACGCATAAATGGCCTGGATTTACAGGATAAAAAGATTTATCTATGGAACAAAAATTTCCGTGTTGTTTTATACATGATAATAGCTTGATGTCAGATAGTGTCGTATACGTACTTCGGACATCGTCGATGACGACCGCATTTTATTCCATTTTATACTTAGCTAACAAAGTTGATTGGTTTGTTTTAAGATTTGGAACTGGGAGATTATGAATCTTGAAGACTTCGAAATGTTTGTTCGTGTCTAGAAGAGGTACAGTTAGTGCAATTATAAGGTTTTCAGTTTCCACTAATGTCGTACATGGTAAAATTCTATAATAAGACCAAAGATCAGTATCTGGATCATAGGGTAGTTTAAGATTCGGAGGTAATTGATTCGCAATTTCTGATAAAAGATTTCTGAGATTCGCTGGCGAAATGACTGTCGGAGACAGATGTCCCAACGAGAGCATGTTTAGTCTTAGTCTGAGCTGTTGTAAATGATTCCTAGTTATCGAAACAATTTCAGATATACTGCTTAAGGTTCTGTCAAAACGAATGTAAATGTCATTAAATCTTTACATGTCATGCATTTGCTTGTTCAGTAGTAACTGTTCTGTCATCGAGGCATTTAGACTAGTGATGATGCTATTTATTGTCCTACGATTTTCGTTTATGTTCTGTTGATTATCCTTTATAAAGGTCATACTCTCTGTCAATACATGCTTTATTTGTTGCTCATCATTTGCCAGATGCCGAACGTTAGCCTTAATAGTGTCTAAGTCTGTTTCATCTAGAGTACCGAAAAGAAAAGAAAGTACTTTTCCTACGATTGGTATTATTGCTCTAGTTCTTCTACGGTGCATAAAACGAATTTCGCGTATTTTTAGTTCTAAATATTTCCCATTTAGTTTAAAGTTACTTATCTCGACCGAGAATCGTTCTCTCATTTGATAAAGCCGAAACAAGGGTGTTACTGGAACCGTATGATTTGTCAAATTAGCAAGTAAGATTTCTGACTCATTTCGAATAGATTGTAGTAAGACCGTTTTGACTGTTTCCAGTTTTGTTTCGAGAAGATCTAGAATATTACAATAAGGATTTAAACTTATCGTCGTGATTGCTGTCCATTTGCCCTGTATTAAGGAGATATCTTTGACTTTTTCGAAGATTACACTTTTTCTAACTAGTGCTCCACAAACTCCAATTACGAGAAGCATCACCAATGCCCACTTCATCCTACAATTAATAATTAAAACTTCGGATACAAGGATGCTTACAAAAAGTTCTTTCAAACTGATACATCCACCCTATTACGTTTCTTCTTGTTTCCGACATTTCTATTACTGTTGAGTGAATTTCTATCAGGTCTAATGGAAAGTGTTTCTTCATAAACTTTATGAAGGAGGGATAGAGCGGCCACATATTTTTATCTCCTACTATCATTGTCTGTAAAGCCAAAATTCTTTGAAATTCTAAATTTATTTTGCGTCTAACGGGCCTATTTTGTTCTGCAATTCTCTGATATTTCATTATTTGAGCCTTAACTAAGTCTGGTAAGTCGATGATTAATTCGCAAATCGAACTCAACGGTATGTCTTCGTCGTCAGAAGTCATTGGGATTGGGGCTTGTGGGAATCTCCACCTTAGGATAAAATATCTTTCGAGTTTTTACTTTTCTAAGGCCTGGTTGTAAAGAGCTTAATGTTGAAGGTAAAGAACTCGATGTTGCAGATGATTGTCGAGAATTGTTATCTATTCCAGGATTAGGCATCTCTAACTTTAATGCCCATTTACTTTTAGGTTTTGGCTTAGGACTTGGTTTAGTTGATAATTTACTTCCAGACTGTGAAAAATATCGAGGTATTGGTCGTTGGTCAGACATCTGAAAAATGTTTATTCAAAGAAATAAATTTTATCTCTTTCATCCCATATATCTTCTTCATGCTCCTGAAGTTTCATAACTAACCCTTCTTTTCCTACTGTAAATGACCCATGTACTATTTCATTTATCATCACCATCCTAAAATACTCTACTTCCCCTGGACCTATTTTACGATACAAGGCCATGATTTCATTATATTTCTGATCTATTTCGTGCAATCTTCTCAATTTCATGATAAAACTAGGTTTAAAATTTCGCTCAAATATAGTTGAATATTGTTTTTCAGTTCCCCTAAAACAGTTTTCTTTGGTTCTACTTCTGCATTTGCTAAGCGATGGTATTTCTTAATTTTTTCAAGAACTACATAGGGCAAATTTGGGTAAATATTGCCAATATTCTCCCTTTGTTCTGCCATTTCCCTGCAAATAGATTGTTTATTATTTGAATTTTCTTATTGTAAATCCTTAAACTCTATACTTAATCCTGCCGCGTCATTCTGTATAGCTCCTGTTCCTAACTCTAATAGTATGTTCGTCAAATATTCTAACTCACTACCTCCTATAAGTGTACAGTACTTCAAGACCTTTGCTACCAACTTCAGGTTCCTAACAAAACTAGGGCTCAAGGTGTCCTTATCAAGTTTCCTATTTAAGTATTGCGAATACACATTGAATCGTCTTAATTCAATATTTACTAATTTTCTTGGAGTAATCTCTGCATTCGCTAAACGATGATACTTCTTAATTTTATCTAAGACCACTTCTGGTAAAAATGATGGGTATATGTTGCCTGGGGTATACAAAGAGTCAATTCTTAATGATCGCTCTTCTATTTCACTTAACACTTCCATAGGTTCACACAAGCTCATAGGTGAACTCCCTGACTCCGCACCTGCCATTTCTGCAAGAAATTTGCAAGAGTCGTGACAGTCCACAAACGAGCGATTAAAAGCAACAATGCGCAATTTAATATGCAAAGCATAATATATACAAAGCTAAGCATCTTCAAAATTATTTACATCTACAGTCGGTTACGAGTGGCGCCCTCCCTAACGACACTAGAAGAGGTAATTTCTCCTCTAATGCTTATCGTGACCACATCGGAATATGGTTCTGTATCACTTAGATCATGATTGAGTATATCCAAGGTTGCTGTTAGTGTATTTCTTCCGAACCTTATTTTGATATAAAGTTCATTAGGGGGCGTCAATCTCAATTCCAATAACTCAGATTCTGACATCTGAAAATAAAGGATACTTTATCTATCCTATTACTAACTGCTTTAAGACAGCTAAACAATCCTCTTTAAATTTATTTTGTTTATTAAATTTACGAGGTTTAGGGATTGGTTTTCGCTGCTTAGGGGTTGGGGTGAAGCCTAGACCTATTTTAACTTCATCTACTTCCATGTCTTCATTCAAGGGAACTCTAAAATTATCTAAGGGAATTTGTGACTCAGGGTGCTCATTTTCAGACTCTGACTCATAGTCCTCAATTGTCTCTTCTGTCGATTCAGTGTTTTGTTGTTGATCATCCATGATCTTTTTGGCTCTTATTCGTTGTTGAAGTTCTGCTAAAGGGATATCTTCTTCATCGGAAGATTCTTCTCTTTCACGTTTCTTAAATTGAATTTCTCTTTCCAGTGGTTCTGGTTGTATGTTTTCTTCTTCAGAAGAATCAGATTCTTTTTCAGGTGGCACCACATAATTACTTCTTCTTAAAGTTCGACCATCTTCAGCACTTCCTTGCGAAAACGAAATGGGCCAATGCGAGATGTCAGCCAACCTTAATTGTCGTGCATGGCACTTGGTAGTTGCTCCTGTCAATTGGTTCTTTATGACGAAACTTACTGGTCCTTTCTGCTCGATGATTCTGTAATACGGAAGCCATTTCTTATCTAATTTATTTTGTCTCCTATTATTATTTAGGTAGACTGGATCTCCTACTTGAAATTCTTCGTCTTTACTGATCTTATCTGCTTGATCTTTCTGCCTTTTCTTGGCTTCTTTCATGTTTTTATGCACCAACATAAAGGCTTTATGTTGTTCTTGTAACGCAATCTTATGTTGGTCTTCTCCATGTATCTTCGTCGAGGCTTCAACAAGGTATCCAAAGGTAGTACCACGTCTCTGTTATACATAAGATAGTACGGAGAGAATTTCGAGGAATCATTGGGGTGAAATCGGATTGCGGCTAGCGTTTGGTTAAGATGAATATCCCAAGTTTCTGCACTGTCTACCAACTTTTTAGCCATGACATCATGTAAAGTCCTGTGGAATCTTTCTACTTTGCCATTTCGTTGGGGATTGTAATAGGACGTAGTTATATGATTGATGTTAAGTTCCTTTAACGTCTCTTCTACTTTCTTGTTGATATTTTCCGTTCCATTATCCGTAAGGATTTGCAAGGGACAATTATATCTTGGATATATTTCTTCTAGTATCAAGTGTACTATATTGTCTGCTGACTTGTCGGGTACAGGAAAAGCTTCTGGCCATCCAGAATAGATGTCGATGAATGACACTATGTATTTATTTCCTGATAAAGATGTTGGGTATGGTCCAGACAAGTCAAGTCCCATTTTAGCCATAGGGAAAGGTGGTATATCCGTTTCTTGCAGTGGGGGTTGATTTTTCTTGTTACTTCGGGTCTGACACACAACACATCCGTCTATGTAGGAATGTAACCTTTTATACAGGTTAGGCATATAATATTTCTGTCTGATGACGTCGTAAGTCTTGTCCACTCCCATGTGTCCAAGTGCATCATGATATTGTTGCACCACTAAGGACTCTAATTCTCGTGGCACATACAAGCGAAGTCTTGGGCATTCTGCGTCTCCGTCTGACAGATAGTACATCAATCCATCTATTTCTAGAAATTTCTTTTCTTCGGTTGCTGTCGCTGTTCCTTTCTTGAGTCTATCTTTCAATTTCTTTATTTGTTCGTCGCTCATTTGGCTTTCTCTAACATCAATGTCTTCAGGTGAGTCGATAAATGGCTTAAGTATTTCATCAGGCTGCTTTACGTCACATTTAGCTAGACGCTTAGGTGAAAAGGCGTTTGAATTTAGCACATTGATTTCAAAGAAATTATCTTTCACATCTGGTTCATCACAATCGGATTGATCTTCCGTTTCATCATCTTTTCCTCCAGATGGTACTCTCGACAAAAGGTCAGCACAGCAGTTGAATCTGCCTTCAATGTATTCCACTTTACAGTTGTATCCAGCAATACTTAGTGCCCATAATTGAATCTTTTTGTTCTGCATCGGAGATTCTAGGATATACTTCAATGGTTTATGGTCTGTCCTTATGGTAAACTGAGCGCTGTGAAGATAGTGATCTAACTTCTGTAAGGCATAGTGTATGGCAAAAGCTTCTTTTTCGATAGTTGACCATTTCTCTTGAGTTTTGCTTAGCTTATGAGACAGGTAGTATATTGGTTTATCTTCTCCTTCATCAGTCTTCTGCGTGAGACAGGCTCCTATGCAGTTGTCACTGGCATCGGTATATAAGATGTAAGGTTTATTGGTGTCAGGGTATGCCAATAATGGTACTACTGTTAGGCTTTCTTTAAGGAAATCAAACGCTTCTTGACTGTAAGGCGTCCATTTGAATCTGGCGTATTTTCTTGTAAGGTCAATCAAAGGTTCTGCTATTTTCGAGAAGTTGGGGATGAATCTTCGATAATAGCTGCACATTCCTATGAAACCACGAACCTCTCTGACGGTAGTAGGTGCAGGTAACTTCTGTATAGCTTCTACTTTCTTCGGATCGGGTTTAACTCCGTGTGCATTGATGATGAAACCGAGATACTCTGTTTGTTCTTTAAAGAAACTGCACTTTTTCAACTTTAATTTCAATCCGTGTTGTCTCAAGCGATGGAATACGTCTTGGATATGGCGTAGGTGGTCTTGTGGTGTTTCAGAATATATCAAGATGTCATCCAGGTATGCAATGGCAAACTCCTCCTGTCCCTGAAGAACTATGTTCATCAGTTCTTGAAAGACTGCCGGCGCGTTACTCAACCCGAATGGCATCCGATTGAACTGGAACAATCCTTTGTGGCATGCAAAGGCTGTCTTTTCCTTACTAGAGTCTTCTAGTTTTACTTGCCAATATCCGCTTTTAAGATCTAAGGCGGTAAAGTACTTGGCCTTTCCTAGCAAGCATAAGATGTCATCAATTAATGGTAATGGAAATGACACTGGCTTCACAATCTTATTTAAACTTCTAAAGTCAACACACATCCGATCTGATCCATCTTTCTTTTTCACTACCACTAAAGGGAATGACCAAGGTGATTGGGATCTTTCTATTATCTTGGCTTCCATCATCTCTGCTATCGCCTTATCTATGATTTGTCTCTTATTTAGGGGGGCTCGGTAAGGTCGATTCTTTATAGGGTGATGACCTTCAGTGTCTATCTTCATCTTCACTGTTTCCGTAACTCCAAGATCACTATCCTTTTTGGCGAATAAGTCTTTGTTCTTGTTTACTAGTCTTTGTACAGATTGTTCAAATCTGTTTGGTACGTCAATCTTCTCATTAGTGTTTTGTCCGGAGGATATTTCTAAGATTTCCTTGGGGTTAACACTGGTAATACGGCCCACAATATACCCTCTTGGAATCTTGTAACTCTTATTTGACTGGTTTACGATGATCAAGGGAATTTTTCCGTCTTTGCGAACTTCACAAAGAGAGTCTTTTAAATAAAGTCCTGGTTCCTCCATTATACAGTCATTGTCTATACAATTCACTTCAACCAAGTTACTTTCTTGAGAAGGAAATTTGTTATTCACTTTCCCATAATACACAGTTACAGTATTTGGTTTCACAAATAGTTTCTTTGGGGTTCTCACAATTGTTGAGATATGTAAGTCTTCTTTGAGTTCCGCATAAGTTTTACCATTTATACGCATGAGTCCTAAGTCAAAATATAATCGAACATTGTTCTTCTTGAGCCAATCGCGGCCAAGAATCAGATTCCGATTGAGTCCCTTTGTCACATAAAGCTTATGTTCTAACGCTAAACCTGAAATCTTAAAAGAAATATTTACGTACCCTATCGCAATTAAGGAATTACCATTTGCTGCTTGAAGAGTGGGGATGTCATTTTTACATAATTTAGGGCGAGGGAACAAGTTATCATACATTTTCTTGCTGATCAAAGATACAGCAGCACCGGTATCTACTAAAGCTCTGAATTTATTTTTACCTATCTTTAACAAACAACTACTGGGATTATTGGTAAAATTAATTTCATATCTAGGTCTTTGTTTAAAGTTCTTTCTTCGGGCTTCAACGAAGGAAGAACATCTTAGTTTTCCTGATTTTGTTCATTAAAAGAGCGAGGGTTGTATCCTGAAGTCGATCTCTCATTGTTTTCATTCTGAGTGTCGCGTGACCTATTCTGACGACCTATCATTCTCCCACGGTTTTGTTGCGTTCTCTGATAGCTACGCGAGCTCCAACAGTCAGCACGCACATGACCTACTTTTCCACAGTTCTAACATTCCACAGGTGAACGGGGGCTCCGTTCAACAGTATGTACAGGCCTATTTTGATTGATTGGTTTATTTACTGGGGGCGGGACCTAACCTGAGGTTTGTTTTGTTTACAGAATCTGGCTCGGTGGCCTGTCTTTTTAAGGTCTTCCGTTTCCAACGGAAGACCTTTCTATTATTGTGCGGGAAAGATTATTTTTTTTTTTTTCTTCCTAGACGCGAACTTTGAGGCTTCATATCTTGCTTATTTCTGAACGGTTTTTGCTCAAATTTTCAGGGCTAATGTACTTTACAAAACACTATCTTAAGCAATTCATAAAATTTAGAATTTCCTTTCCGTTAAAGAGTTATTCCCCTTTTAAAATTTTTTAGGGCCTTTTGTTTCCAGACAAAGGCTCCGAGACTATGATAGCAGGGAATGGGAATCCAACGAATTTGAATAACAGAGACATTGTAGTTGTGCACATCTGTTTTTGTTTTTAGATTACGTTTTTTATTTAGGAAAAGGTAGGGGGTCAAAAAACAGGATTCAAAAAAGTGCGAAAATCTAGACATATTTTCCTTTATATCTTTTAAACGAAAAATATTTTGTTAAGACATGTAGAATAAAAGTTGTGCAAAATATAGAGGGCTTTCATTTGACACCAATAAAAAAGGGCTGGCCCCTTAAATTAAGGGCCAATGGCCCCTAAAAAAGTTTGCTTAATAACTCAAAAACGGTTAGGATTTTGATATGGCTGTCGCTGGAAAAGTTGTTTGTTGGGATCTCATGAAGGTCGCTACAATGTTATTTTGTATGTGATTTGTGTAGTATGAGTGTAAAAAGCTTTACATGTTAACATGTACCTGTTTTTATTTGACAAGTTAACGAAAGTCTTTGCGCGTACAACTGGCACAAAGTCACCGCAGAAAGTATGCTGGTTTATACAAACGGCATTAATTCATAAGAATTGTTTTTATTAGAATATACGTGCCTTTTTTAGGAGTTTAAGTCATTGTTGTTAAGTTCTTATAATGCTCAACCCTTAAAAACGGGATTTGGAAAACAAATCATTGTTTTTCTTTTCTAGTAAACCACAAAATATGGAATTAAAAAAAATCTATGCATTACATTTTAGTTATTAACTCCATACATTTAAAATCTACCTTGAATCAGAGCTGGTGTGTACCATTACGTAAGCTCTCCCTCGCCCGCGGCCGAGAAAATCGGTCACCATGGTCGCGGCTGGACTACCTAGCGGTCAGGGGTTATCTAATACACGAGAGTTGCGTCTCTCATATATGATTTTATTTATCCGCAAACCCAAGAATTGTTTTCGTTTTGATTACACATGTTTTTTTATGGATTAAACGATTGGGTGTCAATTAAGAAATCGTTCAGTTAATTAATAAAAGCAATGTCATTCTCAATCTAAAGCAATAATAGATATAGATAAATTGTGAGTTTTAAGTTTAAAATAAATAACTTCTAATTGATAGAGTAAGGTCATTATACTGCAATTTTCAAGGCTTACTGGGTTCTGAGCTGTGTGGGTCTGTGCGTTGTACCTTTACGTAATCTATCGTTCGCCCACGGCCGAGGATCTCAGCCACGGCTGCACTACATAGCGATTATTTATACACAAGATTCGCACACCGAGACACACACTTCCATGCATATGAACGTGTTTGAGTTAATATAGTCGTAAATACAAGAACTGTTTTAATTTTATGTTATAAAAGTTTGTCCATTTTGTATTTATTTAATTAAATTTGAGTGTAAATGAATATTAATGAACGATATTAACCCAAATCGGAAACATCGTCAGACATAAATTAATGGTTGGTTTGTTTATATAAAATATTTTATAAACTGTACAAATAATGTTTTAAATCAACAACAACAACCCCCCCCCCCCCCCCCTAAATATTAAACATTTAAATGATGATCATCCATCGCCCATGGCTGAGGAGATCCGGCACGATTGGACAAGTGATCCGCAGTCGGTTCGTGATCTTGTACCTTATCACGCGTTCATGTTTCATATTTTGGCATTTTGCACGGACACAACTATATTTTATTATGTTTTCAACTATTATTTTGGTTTAAGATGAAAAGATAAATTTATTTTACTTGTACAGTTGATTAAGCATTGGTGTATACGATAGCGTACAAGGTAGTTTAAAAATCAAATCAAATTATAATCAAAGTTCCATGTTACATGTTTGCGGTAGGTGCTAGCACGATAAAAGAATGTCCTGAGTTGAGGCATTCGATGATTATTTAAAAGAATATTCACATGAGTTTTAAACAACTTTAGATTAGATTCTGTCGGTCACATATTAATCACTTCTGTAGTTTTTCTACATGTTCGTTTCATTATGGAAGCGAACTCATTGCTGCCCCCCCCCCCCCGCCCCGCTGACAGGAGCTCGCGCTGTATTTTTTTTTTGGGGGGGGGGGGCGAAACGATATCAAGATCTGTCGAAAATCATTTTTGGTGGCTTCTTCTTATGTGTAACATTTTGTTTCACTTTCCCAACCGTTTGTTTATTCGGTCAGTCTGTGTTAATTCAATCGCCACGTGCGACCGAGAATCTTGTGTCGCTTCAGCGCACACAGCTCAGAACATATATAGCCCCGGGTCATCAATTGTTATGTAATTGAGTAACAGTTGGAATGGTGCTTTTACTACATAAAATATAAATTAAAAAAATCATCCATAAAAAATGTTACCGTAACTCAATAGTCAATACCAAAAATAAAAATCCGTATGATTACAAACTGAAATCGGTTTTTCAGTATTCGGCGGGATTTGATTTTTTCTTCTAACATTAGTATTTTTATTGGTTTCAGAGAATACGATGTAAAAATACAAACAGGAAATAAATCTGATATTATTTACATTGATAATGTTGAAAAATATTTAAAATTAAATTAGTCACATTCGTTAGAAAACAATGTTATACAAACATCCGATAATTTTTTTCCTATGTCGTATCATTCGCGTAAATAAATATGTTCTGTACATATCCATGTACCTCAGAAAAAATTCAAATGATTAAACAAAAAAGAAAGTTGTAATTACTATTTCGGATTTTTTTCAAAGTAATTTAACATTGTATTGAAAAGAACAAGAAATAAAAATGATTTAAATTTTTGACTCAATCTTCGTATATATTACCGGCGCTCCTTACATGTATAACGGCGTTCAGTGTATATAGATTATCATGATCTATTTGAATTAAGTTCCATTCGTAAAGATTCCCTTAATAATTTATTGCATGACTGTGTACATTGTAGGCAAATCCCTGTGCGTTAATTACGTCTTGTTTTCCGTTAACAGTGGTTTAAGTAATTAAAATAATTACTTGTAAAAATATCTATAATCGGGATTCCAAAGAACTTACTTCCCGCAATTCATAGAAATGATCAGTATGTTTTCTTTCTATGTTTACATTTAATTTTGTTCAAATAATTAATAAATTTTCTATCATTTAAATTGTGTGCTTCATCAGATACTGATTCCAATTACCTTGAAGTCATTAATTTTTCCATTGGCTATTGACAAAAAAAGAGACGCTTGACCATCCAATGAAAACAAATACACAGAGTTTGATTGACAGGTTCAGCCAGGTGCAGGTCTCACCCGATGTCCGAGGTTATGTGTGCCGCGAGTGGTCTCAATAAGAGTTATCGATGTAAATAAATTAAAAAAGATACATGCTTATCAAAACATGCTCGTGTAAGTTAAAGTTGATTAAGGCTTGTTCCAACAGAAATCATGTTTTGCTAACTGTATTTAATATTTTTTATGTATAGCGAATTTTAATATTGTACAGTCATTTTACCGGTAACGAATCAGTATGCGGTTTCTCGTGCATGCAACTATTTTTATCAAAATTCCAAATGTTTTTATTTTTTTTTAAATCGCGTTTCTTTGTCCTTCTAAACTGTATCAAACTTCCGAAAATATAAGGATGAATTATGGAGACAGTAATTTCAACACCCCCTCCAGTTTCCTAGTTTCGAATTCGTTTCCCAGTATCGAATTCAGCGCCCTTTATCACTTCTGACCGAATATTTTGAGGCGAATTAATTTCAAAAATATTCTAGAGGTACATGTTAATGGACTTATAAATGAACAAGGAAAAACGATTGTGGGAATATGTCATTTAAACAAATTATATGATCGTTATTTTTATCATACCGTTTTCCGGTCAAATTGAAACTGGACTTGAACAGTTTTCATTTCCGTTACTTTATATTATTGAATTTTCATAAAAACACTTTATAATAGTAATTGATGATAAGTAGTTGCCATTTTCCTTTGTTTTTCCCGTATATCTATCAATTTTTGCAGCCAAATAATACTGCTGTCGCAATGAACCGTAACTAGGAAAACTACACGTGGTTCTATTTGAAGTCGTAATTTCATTCAAAGCTCCATTATTATTTGATATGATGTATTATCTTTTTAAATGAATTATATTTACTAATTATTCACTAAATAGGGATCAATAACAAACTTATTTTCATAGTTAGGCTTAATTGTTTTCACACTTTCGTTTTTTCTGCTTTGAACATCCGGTAGCTCATATCTGGGGCACATTTTTAATTTGTAAACAATTCGGTAAATAATCGTGCAAATGGCAAACAACTTCACGTACTGATATAATATTTATTTCTGTGTTATAATCACCTAGCTAGAATTTTTTAAAACCTCAACTTTGTCTTCCACCAATAATTTTTCTAAAAATTATTCGATACTGGCAAATATTCGTTACCGGTAAAACTGTACCAGTACTGAAACATCGTATAACAAGAGGCCCATGGGCCACATCGCTCACCTGAGGAACAATAGGCATGATAAAGTCAGCTACATGGAGTCATAAAACAAACAATCTGGACAATGTACAATAATACATGTAGATCCTGTATAAATAAAATCCATTTTTCCCCCTTGGAACTCGGATAGCCCTGATTGCTGCCAATATTTACAAGAGCAGACTTTAATCACCACTCCTGCACATATATAGGGACTCAAAGTTACGCAGGCAGGGATGACCGCACACCTACGCAACTCAACAGCTCAACCTAACGCAAGCAGGGAGTGCCGCACACTTGCGCTAGAAAGGCCTGAACACCAGCATGGATGACCATACATTAGTGCTCCGCCGCTACCACCACCAATACAAGCAGATATGACTGCACACTTGTATTAATGCGATACAGGGCAGGAATGACCGCACACTTTGTATCGAAGATTAGAAAACACGTAGATTAGATAGAGCAAGGATGTTCACACACTCAATCTATCCATACCTGTTCAAGTTTAACCCCAAACAGTCGCTCATCAAAATGCAATAGACACTGTCCCTATATATGTGCCAACCTAAAATAATTCATAGTATCTAAAAATTGGAAATCAAAAATAAACAAAATAATCTGGCCTTACCCAAAACTTCTTATGCAGAACAACTTATATACATTGAATATTTATTATTGTATAAAAATAATCATCACAATAATTGGTTAACAGTGGATGCATTAATTAAAATAATCAAGAATCAATAAATCAAGGGCAATAACTCAATACAGTAATACAAAAAGATTCTAATGAAAAAATAGCTGCCTGCTTCAATTCTATAGTCATATCACATGTTGAGTATTACAGTTCTCAAAAAGATCATTTACAATTGTTTATATATGGGATGTTTAGCTACATCAAACTCTGAACCTTCTTGTGAGGCCGAAGAATTGTCCTGGAGCCAAAGTTTTAACAATGATAAAGAATCATCTTGCTGATTAGTTTCTGAGAAGAAGATTTTTAAAGATTTACTTTATATATTCCTATGTAAAACTTTAACCCCCCCCCCCCCCATGTGGCCTCACACTACCCCCAGGGATCATGATTTTCACAACTTTGAATCTACACTACCTGAGGATACTTCCACACAAGTTTCAACTTTCCTGGCTGATTAGTTTCTGAGAAGAAGATTTTTAAAGATTTACTCTATATATTCCTATGTAAAACTTCGACCCCCCATTGTGCCCCACCCTACCCCCAGGTCATGATTTTCACAGCTTTGAATCTACACTACCTGAGGATGCTTCAACAACAGTTTCACCTTTCCTGGCTGATTAGTTTCTGAGAAGAAGATTTTCAAAGATTTACTCTATATATTTCTATGTAAAATTTTAACACCCCCCCCCCAATGTGGCCTCACCCTACCCCCAGGGATCATGATTTTCACAACTTTGAATCTACACTACCTGAGGATACTTCCACACAAGTTTCAACTTTCCTGGCTGATTAGTTTCTGAGAAGAAGATTTTTAAAGATTTACTCTATATATTCCTATGTAAAACTTTGACCCCCAATTGTGCCCCACCCTACCCCCAGGTCATGATTTTCACAACTTTGAATCTACACTACCTGAGGATGCTTCAACAACAGTTTCACCTTTCCTGGCTGATTAGTTTCTGAGAAGAAGATTTTCAAAGATTTACTCTATATATTTCTATGTAAAATTTTAACACCCCCCCCCCAATGTGGCCTCACCCTACCCCCAGGGATCATGATTTTCACAACTTTGAATCTACACTACCTGAGGATGCTTCCACACAAGTTTCAGCTTTCCTGGCTGTTTAGTTTCTGAGAAGAAGATTTTTAAAGATTTACTCTATATATTCCTATGTAAAACTTCGACCCCCCATTGTGGCCCCACCCTACCCCTGGGGGTCATGAATTTCACAACTTTGAATCTACACTACCTGAGGATGCTTCCACACAAGTTTCAGCTTTCCTGGCTGTTTAGTTTCTGAGAAGAAGATTTTTAAAGATTTACTCTATATATCCCTATGTAAAACTTCGACCCCCCATTGTGGCCCCACCCTACCCCCAGGGATCATGATTTTCACAACTTTGAATCTACACTACCTGAGGATGCTTCCACACAAGTTTCAGCTTTCCTGGCTGTTTAGTTTCTGAGAAGAAGATTTTTAAAGATTTACTCTATATATTCCTATGTAAAACTTCGACCCCCCATTGTGGCCCCACCCTACCCCTGGGGGTCATGAATTTCACAGCTTTGAATCTACACTACCTGAGGATGCTTCCACACAAGTTTCAGCTTTCCTGGCTGTTTAGTTTCTGAGAAGAAGATTTTTAAAGATTTACTCTATATATCCCTATGTAAAACTTCGACCCCCCATTGTGGCCCCACCCTACCCCCGGGGGTCATGAATTTCACAACTTTGAATCTACACTACCTGAGGATGCTTCCACACAAATTTCAGCTTTCCTGACTTTCTGGTTCTTGAGAAGAAGATTTTTGAAAAGTTCTCGAAATTTTTCATTAATTTCTAATTATCTCCCGTTGAAAACGGGTATGACCCTTAATTTTCACAACTTTGAATCCCCTTTGCCTAAGGATGATTTGTGCCAAGTTTGGTTGAAATTGGCGTAGTAGTTCTTGAGAAGATGTTGAAAATGTGAAAAGTTTACGGACGGACGGACGGACGGACGGACGGACAGACGGACAGACAGACGACAGACAAAATGTGATCAGAATAGCTCACTTGAGCTTTCAGCGCAGGTGAGCTAAAAACGTTATATATACATGTACTCTGTAACTAGTCGTCTTTTAATACATATACCTTTCTTTTGTTTGTTAAAAATAAATTCAATTTTGTTAAAAGATAAGTATATCATTTCTTCTAGATTTTTTTTTCATGAAAATACCTACAAGAGAGTTATGCCAATCACAAACAGTTTAAAGTACATGTAATGTAAAACACGGGCTCCATTTTGAAACAAATTGTCAGAGAGTTCCGAATGAAATCTGATAAACGTTTCACATGGTTCTCGCACGCTTTGCTCGAAATGATTTAAACGCATTGTCCGAAATTCTGCACGCTTTGTCCGAAACGCTAAACGGTTTACACGAAACGCTTCACGATTCACACGAAACGCTAAACGGTTATTACGAAACGTTTTTCGCACGTAAGTCGCACGCTTTTTTGTTGTTGTATAGTAGTACGTTTCAGGGTCTGTAAATTTTGTCAGCACGCAACAACTCTAAATTGCACATTGTCTTCAAAAATTTACAAATATTTAAATAAAGAAGTTATCTTAGAGAAAAGGTTACGTGTTTTGTAAACGGGCTCGGTTTAAAAAAAAAAACACAATTCCTGACATGACACATGAGTACATACTGTTTATTACAATGCTTGCTACCCTCTGAAAATTTAACTCGCCATTAAATATCTCATTTTTTAAATAATGTTTGTTACGATTACATAAACTGTGTGCGACAAATAGTTTTCCTAAAACATTTTCTTATTTTCTTTTTCAAAACACGTTTTATATGCAGGCTTTCAATCACAACACGTTTTTATAACAAAAGCAGAACTGAAAGTTTAGTAATTATAATCGTTTGACACCATATCACTTATATTTTCAACTCGCAGCAACAACGGAAGACCTACTCGTGGCTTTGCCACGAGCTCTGCTCTAGTTACATTTAAACATCTGTTATTTCGCGCATGGTCGATTTCCATGGGCTCTTCAATCCGAATGTCTACCGGCGCGGGATTATCTAAGCGATCTCTGAAGAAAGGAAAGGTAGTATCAAAAGTAAGGTTAATTAAACCATTACTTATGTTCTGTCTTTCGGTTATATCTGACCCTCGAATGGCCAATCTCTGTCTTAAATTTTGTTCTCTCATAGTAACTTGAATCGCTGATTCTAAGTCTTTCGGATTTTCTCGGAGAATTTTCATCCTTAGATAATCGAACGTCAGTCCGTCACAGAAAATATCAACCAATTGTTGTTGCACTAAAGGGTCTTTAATTCTATCTTTGCTATACGCGTCTTCCGCGATTGGTAATAATCTTTCAGCAAATAATTGTGCACTCTCGTTAGAGTGTTGTCTTGTTCTGCGCATTACCGCTAATGCATGTTGTGGGTCTGTTATCTCAGCAAACCTATTTTGTAATGAGGCCCTAAGATCATGCCATGATGGCACTTCCTCGGCTGCTGCCGTTTCGTCTAGATATCCTTTTATAAAATCTCCCACGGACCCTTTACTAGTTACATAAGCTAACATCGGGATTTCATGCTCTGGTTTTCCTGACATTTATGCATATTTCTCTACCTCTTTAAGCCACTGTTTAAATTTTCTGGGGTCCCCCTCAAACGGAGTGATTACTGAGGACAAGGGTACTGATAGAGCGGCTGTTACTGCCCTCATTTGACTCATAAAAAAATCTTTTTTGTCATCCGGCTTCGGATGTCTGGGTTCACGGAACTGATATTCCCTAGTTTCATGAAATGATTCCTGACTACTTGATTGGGATTTATCTACAGAACTTTTACCCTGTTCCCCTCTATCTTGACCTAGACTTGCCATACTTTCTTCCAACTGACCCATTTGTCTTCTAAACTCTTCTTTATCATAACAAGTTGCCATGTTAGTAGTTGTTCAAATTACCACTAAAAATAGAGACGATAGAGATATGTAAAAGGATTCTTACCTTACGAAGTTGTCTCAGACGTGTTCCTTATCTTTTCTTGTACTTCGTCTTATCCTGGTCACGGCACCAAGAATAACTATGTAAGCAGATGCAAGATGTTTCCCGCAAACAATCTTCCCGTCTGTACTTAGTTATTTGACCAAGTCCAACTCTCATCGAAGTTTCACAAGTTTATTTGGATCGTATAGTGGTTCTGTTCTCGTTCTAATCAAGTCTCTGAACAAGTCTGAATTGCTAACAATGTACATGCATATATATACCCTTTCGGCTGGGACAGACAGTTTCGGTTACTCATGACCACCTGCGCTGGTCATGAGTGTAGATTTAGTGAGTAAATTCCTAAACAATATTTTAATTCTAAATTCAGTATCAAAACTGTCAAACTGTCCATCACAGCGTCGGGGGATGCGGGCTTACAATCTCCCGCATCAGTACAAAACATGAGTATAGGTTAAAAGGTTAACAGAAAACATGTACTTCGTGACAATTATACAAAATCAGATCTCCACAGAGTCTGCAAATATGACAAACATAGCATTACTGTCCTACACCTGGACATATGATATCATGCTGCTGCGCAAATAATTTCCAAAATATAATTTCCCAAGGACTTTCTAACATAATTATTGACATTTTAATAATTGCGCAGTTTGCATAAACAGCTTACATGTTTATTTCATAGTACTTAACAAGGTCATCTGTTTACATATTGTAAATATAAACATATTTTGTTCAACAAGTATTCACGAATTGTTGCCCGTTCTAGTGATATCAGAACAAATGTGTTTTAGGGGCCGACCCTTAAACTCCTTACCAGGGCCACCGACAAAAACGTTTTAGATCGCATATCGTTAGGAACATTATTCTAAGCATTTTTTGTTCTATAATGCTTATCAAAATATTTTTACTTTTCTAGATATTAAAGATCAAAGTTTTGGATTTCTGGCCCCTTAAAACCCCTAATTACGTAACATATGACTTTGATATGGCACTGTATAGATAAACAAATGTACAATGAACATTTTTGGTTCTATAATTGATAACAAATTATTTTTCAGTGAAGAGTTATTGCAAAAATACTTCAGAGCCCTCTTGGCCCCTTATTTGAGGGGCCAGCCCCTTCTTTCTGAAATCAAACGAAAGTCCTAGTTAATCTGAACAACTTTTGCATTACATGTCTTAACAAACTATTTACACATTAAAAGCTAGGGCCGAAAGTGTGCGAAAATTTCATGAAAAAATTGGTGCCAATTTTTGAGCTCAGGCGAGCTTCGCCGCCTTGCGCATTTTTCAAAATATCAAATAAATAGGATCATCTACCGACATTCATATACTATCCCTGAAAGTTTCACGTTTCTATCGCAATTAGTTTTTGAGAAGTTACGTGGACAAAATTGTCCTTAAAAATTCACTAAATCCTCAAACCGGAAGTGACGTCATCAGCCAGAATTTTTTTTAATGTCAAGTACTTTTAATGCTCGATACGTCCTGTAAATTTCATGCAAATCGGTCGAGTAGTTCACGAGAAATAGCGTTCGAAAAAAGTCAGAAAAAATAGAATAAAAAATAAAACTAGAGCAAAGCTCGTTGCAAAGCAACGAGTGGGTCTTCCGTTAATGTCGGAAGTAAAGCTGGAAGTTCCTATAAGAAGCAGAGCTCTTAAACCAGTGACAAGAGTAACGATAATAAACAGATGAAAAAAATCGAATTATTCCTGGTACGACTTAACAAAATACGAATGATTTTTTTGTACGAATTAACATAAAATGAAACCTTTCTGATAACAAGAACAACTAAACAAAAAAATCCGAATGTGTTCAAGTACGACTTAACAATTATTTTTGGTACGAGTTAATTTTACTTTGAACATAACGCTATTTTTTTTAATCAAGAACGTGGAATTAAGAAATGGAGATAATAATTTTTCTATTGATCGACGTATCAAAGAAAAAATTGACCGGAAAACTACGCGCATTGATGAAAAAGTTTTCCGGTCAATTTTTTCTTTGATACGTCGATCAATAGAAAAATTATTATCTTCGTTTCTTATCATTTAATATAACATTTTCAAATAAAAAAATGTGAAGTGTCATTGATCAAAAATGTAAATAATGTAAATGAAGCGGCGCGTATGAATACAAAACAACAACAGCAACAATATTCAAAATGGATTCGCCTTCAGCTGATGCAGAGCTACTGGGCTGAATTTAATGGATAAAACACAAATAGTGAGTTAAAATCTGAACCGGCTAAATTGAAAACGAAAGGAAAATACATGCGATAGCTTGTGATATCATTCACTGTGCAGAAAAACTCGTATTTAAACTAGTTTTCATGTGAGATCGCTGGAATATGCAACTGGACATAACCATCCAAGGCAAAGCGATCGTGGACGAAAATAGCTGATATGTCGACAAAGAATAGTATGTATAAGCGACTTTTGTAAACTTTGTGGTAACTAGATAGCCAGTGATGTACTTAAATGGTATATCTGCCGCTTGGAATGCGCCGGAGGAGTTGATGCATTACTCTTAGCTTTGCTTTACGATGCTTATTCTGATGACCGATCATGTATGTGTGTAAATTTAAAAATTATCGTTACCAAATTTGAACAGCAGTGTTATCGTGAAAGTTTATAGGCCTATATGTTCGTTATAATATTCTTGGAAAAGGAACAGCCAGCCTCGCTGTAAGTGTTGATTGATCTCAAGCAGACGAAATCGTGAGAAGACGCTTAATTTTCTATTTCGTGAATCAAAAAATGTGTTTTGTTTATTTTTGTAGGTTAAACTTTCAAGTTTTCATATTCACATGGTTGCATTTTGTTTGCTGACAATAAAACAGACACAACTTTACATTTTGTTGACAGTGTTTATCTTGGAAATTCCCGTTCTATAAATAGTGTTATATCAGAACAGTTGAGAAAAGTAGATCCGGCTAAAATTTTATTGATGCAGGTATCAAAGAAATTGTTCGACCAATCAGAAGCGCCGATATCTCATCAAACAAATAAATATTAAATGATTCAAAATTTCCGGAAAACTCAATTTTTAAATCCCAATATTATTGTAATGCATCGTCCGATTTTAAAACGGATTTCAGTTTAAAACTAAGCATAAAAAAGCTTCTTTGTTGCTTTATGATTAATATCAAATTATTGGTGAAAAAAGAGTTATTATAAAAAGACTTAATAGCCCTTCTGGCCCCTAATTTGAGGGGTCACCCCCTTTTTCTTGATATCAAATAAAAGGTCTCGCTAATTTAAACATATTTTGTTCAACAAGTGTTAAGGAATTGTTAACCTTTCTCAAGATATCTGTATAAATGTGTTTTAGGGGCCGACCCTTAAACTCCTTACCAGGGCCACCAACAACAAAATTTTTAGTTTTCGTATTGTTGAGAACATTATTTTAAACAACTGTTGTTCTACAGTGCTATTCAAAATATTTCTCCTTTTTCTGATATTAATGATTAAATTTTTCACTTTGTGGCCCCTTGAAACCCCTTATTACGTAACATATGACTAAGGTATTGTACTGAATAGATAAACAGGTGTACATTGAACATTTTTGCTTCTATAATTAATAACAAAATATTGTTCAGTAAAGAGTTATTGTAAGAAGACTTTAGAGCCATCTTGGCCTCTTTTTGAGGGGCCAGCCCCTTTTTCCTGATATCAAATGAAAGGTCTTGCAAAATTAAACAACTTTTTTATAACATGTGTTAACAAAATATTCATACATCAAAAGATATTGCAGAAAATGTGCGAAAATTTCGTGAAAAAATTTGGTGCTAATATTCAGGTTCAGGCGAGCTTCGAGGCCTTGAGCAATTTTCATAATAGGAAGCATGGGGGTACATCTACATACATTCATCTACAATCCCTGAAAATTTCAAGCTTCTATCTTGATTAGTTTTGGAGGAGATGCGTGGACAAAATGACCCTTAAAAATTTACAAAATCGTCAATTTCTGAAACCAGAAGTGACGTCATCATTTTAAAATTTAATAATATGTAGCACCGATCATCACAGGATAAATGACCATCTTTAAGTCCTCCTTAAAGATAGCTTAAAGGTGTTTAAAGGTAGCTTAAAGACGATCTTTAAGTCACCTTTAAGCTACCTTTAAGCTATAAGTATTGCTTAAAGGTGGCTTAAAGAAAGCGTAAAGATGGCTTAAAGGCAGCTTAAAGACCATCTTTAAGCCACCTTTAAGGACAACGTATAGGTCCTTAATGTCCAAACTTCTTTAAGCCACCTTTAAACCACCTTTAAGCTACCTTTAAGCCACCTTTAAGCCATTAAAAAAAAATTAATTCAATATTGTGCTTAATTTACAACAAAATGTATTAACTTTATGAAAGAAAAGGTATTAAAACGGTTTTTGTTCTAGAAAGAAAAATGAAAAAAAAAAACAAAAAAAACTGGCCACGGCGAGAATTGAACCCGGGACCCTTAGCTTACTAGCATCACCACACATCCTCTGCGCCACGGCAACTTACATACATATGAGCGTTTTTATATCCTATATATCAGTGGATATTGAATCACTGTATTGAATGTGTTTACTTGAAAAGATTTTTACAAACCATTCAGTTTGTAACAATCAATTATATCTAATTTATAAATTAAATAAAATAAAAATGTAAGAAAGAAAATGAAATCATTTCTTTTATTAAATGCATTGATACTATTAGGGTATTTGTTCAATTTCCCGCAATTTCCCGGTTTTCATGATCGCGGCGCCGTTCCAATATGTTTAAATATTTACATGTAATTGTATGTACATGTACATGATTTTTAAACTATCAATTCTATAACAAACAAAATTACCAATTACCGGTGACGTATTTACTGCATGTGGCAATTGCAAATGACTTGTACATACAATTGTATGATGTGCCAGGCCGGGTATATTTGACATATTTACCCTTATACATATATTTAAATAATCAACCCCTATTTATGATCACCGGTACATTAATTAATTAGCCTCAAGATTTTACTCTTACATACATGTATCGTTAATTTGTAGACGTAACATCTTTGAAACCCAGAGCTAGGAAATAATACTTTGAAAATGAATTACAAATGTAAATTAACTTTTATTCACTAGACTTATCGTATACTCGTACATACTAAGATTCAACGCCTTTAGAAACCCTGACGTGCACCTGGGCACACGACACACCTGTTGTGTATATCTTGTATATTCTGTGTTAGTTCCAGGGGTTTTCTAAAGTCGGACAAACAATAGACTTTAATTAGATATACACAAACATGCACCTGGGCACACGACACAACTGCTGTGTATATCTTGTATATTCTGTGTTAGTTCCAGGGGTTTTCTTACGTTGGACAAACAATAGACTCTAATTAGATATACACAAACGAACAAAACTATGTCTAGACAAACAAAGCAGTAATATCCTGCCCGATATAACAAAGGCAGTTGAGAGTCTTTTCATCTTTAACATGTATCTAGCAGATCTAGAGTTAGAAATAATGAAAATTGAAAAAAAATACAAACCTTAAACCAATTAACAAATTAAATCATGCATTTTTGGTTCATTATCTTTATTTTGTTTAATAACCGGATGAACTGAGAGAGAGAGAGAGAGAGAAAGAGAAAGAGAGAGAGAGAGAGAGAGAGAGAGATTTTTTTCACCGATTAATTTATAATAGGAAACAAACATACTTTAATTAGTTTACGCACATATTAAGATACAGAGACTGCGCTCATACCTACAATAATTTTGAAACCCCCCCCCAAAATTATAAAGAATTTTATAACGGCAATCTGTGTCCATCAGAGCGGTGCTGATGATAGCGATCTGTGTTTAATGGAGCGACGATTAAAACCGCCTGGAACACCCCCCCTTCCTTGGAAATTATATTATCACTCGGATGACCCCCTCCCATCTCTATAAAAGAGCTTTTGCATTTAATATATGTTTTTATTGTTCAGCTTGATCAATATTGACTTAAAGGCCACTTAAAGACAGTGTAAAGGCAGCGTAAAGAGAGCGTAAATGCCACTTAAAGATGCTTAAAGGTGGCTTAAAGGTAGCTTAAAGAAGTTTGGACATTAAGGACCTATAAGCACTTGCTTAAAGGTGACTTAAAGGCGGCTTAAAGGTTGTATAGCCTTTAAGCTCCTTTAAGTCACCTTTAAGCCACCTTTAAGGACTTGCTTAAAGATGGTTTTTCGCCCTGTGCATGCTTTATCAGTCCTGAAAATTTTGTGCATATCGGTTGTATAGTTTTTGAGAAATAGCGCTCCAAAAAAATCGGAAAAAAAAAAAAAAAGAATAACTAGAGCAAAGCTCGTGGCAAAGCAACGAGTGGGTCTTCCGTTAATGTCGGAAGTAAAGCTGGAAGTTTCCTGTAAGAAACAGAGCTCTTAAACCAATAACAAGAGTAACTAAAATATAAAAGATGAAAAAAAAAATCGAATTATTCCTGGTACGACTTAACAAAATACGAATGATTTTAAGTACGACTTAACAAACACTTTCCGATTTCAAGAACGACTTAACAAAAAAATCCGAATGTGTTCAAGTACGACTTAACAATTATTTTTGGTACGAGTTAATTTTACTTTAAACATTACGCTTTTTTTTAAACCAAGGACGCGGAATCAAAATTTCCGGAAAAATCAATTTTTAAACCCCGATATTTCTGTAATGCATCGTCCGATTTTAAACGGGTTTCGGTTTTAAATTAAACCTAATAAACGCTTCTTTGCTGCTCTATGATTAATATCAAAGTATTGGTCAGAAAAGAGTTATTATGAAAATATTTAGTAGCCCTCTTGACCCCTTATTTGAGGGGTCAGCACCTTTTTCTTGATATCAAATAAAAGGTCTCGCTAATATAAACATATTTTGTTTAACAAGTGTTCACAAAATGTTTACCGTTCTTGAGATATCTGTACAAATGTGTTTTAGGGGCCGACCCTTTAACTCCTAATGGGGTCATGAACAAAATCATTTAAGGTAGCATATTTTACAATACATTATTTTGAACAACTTTTGTTCTACATTGCTTTTCAAAATATTTCTCCTTTTTTCAGATATTAATGATCAAAGTTTTGAACTTCTGGCCCCTTGAAACCCCTAATTACGTAATATATGACTTAAGTATGGTACTGTTTAGATAAACAACTGTACAATGAACACTTTTGCTTCTATAATTGATAACAAATTATTGTTCAGTAAAAGGTAATTGTAAGATGACTTTAGAGCCCTCTTGGCCCCTAATTTGAGTGGCCAGCCCCTTTTTCTTGATATCAAATAAAAGCCCGTGCAAATTGAAACAGCTTTTGCGTTACATGTTTTAACCAAATATTTATACGTCAAAAGATATTACGGAAAATGTGCGAAAATTTAGTGAACAAATTTAGTGCTAATTTTCAGGTTCAGGCGAGCTTCTAGGCCTTGCGCATTTTTCGCAATTGGAAGCATGGAGGGAAATCTACAGACATTCATTTACAATCCCTGCAAATTTCAAGCTTTTATCATGATCAGTTTCAGAGGAGATGCGTGGACAAACTGACCCTTAAAATTAACAAAATCGTCCATATCTGAAACCGGAAGTATAGTCATCATTTGAAATTTTAATAATCAGTAGCGACATTGATGCTTTATAACTCCTTAAAATTTGGTGTAAATCGGTTGAATAGTTTCTGAGGAATAACGATCCAAAAAAGTCAGAAAAAGAAAAAAGTATAATAACTAGAGCAAAGCTCGTTGCAAAGCAACGAGTGGGTCTTCCGTTAATGTCGGAAGTAAAGCTGGAAGTTCCTGTAAGAAGCAGAGCTCTTAAACCAATAACAAGAGTAACTAAAATATAAAAGATTAAAAAAATTGAATTATTCCTGGTACGACTTATCAAAATACGAATGATTTTTAGTACGACTTAACAAACAGCTTTCCGATTTCAAGAACGACTTAACAAAAAAATCCGAATGTGTTCAAGTACGACTTAACAATTATTTTTGGTACGAGTTAATTTTACTTTTAACATTACGCTATTTTTTATACCAAGGACGCGGAATCAAAATTTCCAGATAATGATTTTTAAACCCCGATATCTCTGTAATGTATAGTCCGATTTTAAAACGGGTTTCGGTTTTAAATTAAACTTCATAAAAGCTTCTTTGCTGCTTTATGATTAATATCAAAGTATTGGTCAGAAAAGAATTATTATGAAAAGACTTAGTAGCCCTTCTGGCCCCTAATTTGAGGGGTCAGCCCCTTTTTCTTGATATCAAATAAAAGGTCCCGCTAATATAAACATAGTTTGTTCTACAAGTGTTCATGAATTGTGAACCGTTCTCGAGATATCTGTACAAATGCGTTTTAGGGGCCGACCCTTTAACCCCATACCGGGGCCACTAACAACAAAATGTTTGGTATCATATTGTTAAGAACATTATTTTGAAGAACTTTTGTTCTACATTGCTTTTCAAAATATTTCTCCTTTTTCAGATATTAATGATCAGAGTTTTGAGTTATGGACCGACCCTTGAAACCTCTAATTACGTAATATATGACTTAGGTATGGTAATGTATAGATGAACAGCTGTACAATGAACATTTTTGCTTCTATAATTATTAACAAAATATTGTTCAGTAAAGAGTTATTGTAAGAAGACATTAGAGCCCTCTTGTCCCCTAATTAGAGGGACCAGCCCCTTTTTCTTGACATCAAATGAAAGGTCTTGTAAATATAAACATATTTTGTTTAACAAGTGTTCACAAAATGTTTACCGTTCTTGAGATATCTGTACAAATGTGTTTTAGGGGCCGACCCTTTAACTCCTTAATAGGGTCATAAACAAAAACATTTAAGGTAGCATATTTTACAAAACATTATTTTGAACAACTTTTGTTCTACATTGCTTTTCAAAATATTTCTCCTCTTTCAGATATTAATGATTAAAGTTTTGAACTTCTGGCCCCTTGAAACCCCTAATTACGTAATATATGACTTAAGTATGGTACTGTATAGATAAACAGCTGTACAGTGAACATTTTTGCTTCTATAATTGATAACAAATTATTGTTCACTAAAAAGTTTTTGCAAATAGACTTTAGAGCCCTCTTGGCCCCTAATTTGAGTGGCCAGCCCCTTTTTCTTGATATCAAATAAAAGCTCGGGCAAATTGAAACAGCTTTTGCGTTACATGTTTTAACAAAGTATTTATACGTCAAAAGATATTACGGAAAATGTGCGAAAATTTTGTGAAAAAATTTGGTGCTAATTTTCAGGTTCAGGCGAGCTTCTAGGCCTTGCGCATTTTTCGCAATTGGAAGCATGGAGGGAACTCTACAGACATTCATCTACAACCCTGCAAATTTCAAGCTTTTATCATGATTAGTTTCGGAGGAAATGCGTGGACAAAATGACCCTTAAAAATTTACAAAATCGTCCATATCTGAAACCGGAAGTGACGTAATCATTTGAGATTTTAATAATCAGTAGCGACATTGATGCTGTATAACTCCTTAAAATTTGGTGTAAATCGGTTGAATAGTTTCTGAGAAATAACGATCCAAAAAAGTCAGAAAAAGGAAAAAGTATAATAACTAGAGCAAAGCTCGTTGCAAAGCAACGAGTGGGTCTTCCTTTAACGTCCAGAGAAAAGCTAGAAGTACCTGTAAGAAGCAGAGTTCTTAAGCCAAGAACAAGAGTAACTATAACAATAAGAAAAAAATCGAATAATTCTTGGTACGACTTAACAAAATACGAATGATTTTAAGTATGACTGAACAAAAACCTTTCCGATTTCAAGAAGGTCTGAACAAAATAAACCCAAATGTGTTCATGTACGACTTGACACGATTGTTTTTGGTACGAATTAATTTTACATTTTACTTCACGCTTTTTTTTAAACCAAGAACGCGGAATCAAAATTTCCGGAAAAATCAAATTTTAAATCCCAATTTCTCTGTAGTGCATGGTCCGATTTTATAACGAATTTCAGCGTTAGATTAAGATAAAAAAAAGTTCTTTGTTTTTGCTAATGAAGAATATCAAATTATCGCTTGGAAAAAAGTTATCATAAAAAGACTTACTAGCCCTCTTAGCCCCTAATTGGAGGGGCCAGCCCTTTTTTCTTTATATCAAATAAAAGGTCTCACAAAAAC